>NW_017197943.1:0-7875 GCF_001704415.2 Capra hircus
TCGGGCCTTTCGGGATTTTCTCTCCCGTCGATGCAGGCCTAAGACCTTGTTTGGGAGTCGGTGCCGGAACCTGAGGATTCCTCTCCAGTGCTGACATGGATTGGGGTACTTCTGGAGTCTCCCCATGGGAGTCAGTCCTCGTTCCGAGTGGGGACATGCACGTGCGCTTTCCTCCCGAGCTGTAGCAGGCAGTGTCACGCTTCCCTTCGCTGGGATCAAGGCATCTGTGGCTTTCCATCGAGGCTTTCCCAAGAGGCGTTCCCACGAGGCTTGCCACAGGGCTGTCCCACGTGGCACCGTGGTGTGAGTCGATCCTCCTCTGAAAGTCGAGGCAGTGCAGGGAAAACAGGTTTCCCTGGAATGGCTGAGACATCTGGGGGACTCTGGGAATGGTGGCACGACCCTGGAGTTCCTCTCGCCTTTCCTGTGGAGAGCGCCTCCTCTTGAGATGCGACGGGAACGCCGGGAATTCTTTCCGACCACGCAGGGAAAGGATCCCTCCTCTCGAGCTATGAGGCGGAAACGGGGCTCCTCTGGATGTGGCGCGGTCTCTCGTGCTTCCTCTCGAGTGGAGATGGGTAGTCGGGGAACTTCTTGAGTTGCAGCAAGGGTGTGAAGGACCCTTTGGAAGTTCCAGAGGTTAGGTGTGATTAGCCTCGAGACGCCTCAGCAGAAATGGCCTCATCTCGCCTGGAGGGAGAACCTCCTGGATTTTCTCGAGTTGCGGCTGATGCTCTCGACTTACGACGGGGACCTCAGGGACCCGCTCTGGTGGCCTCAGGAAAGGCAGTCCCCATGCGAGTTGCTCGGGGCCTCTCGGATTCCTCTCCCGTCTATGCCGGGGCCTAAGACCTTGTGTGGGACGGTGCCTGAACCTGAGGATTCCTCTCCAGTGCTGACATGGATCTTGGGTACTTCTGGAGTCTCCCCAGGGGAGTCAGTCCTCGTCTCGAGTGGGGGCATGCACGTGCGCTTTCCTCCCGAGCTGTAGCAGCAGTGTCACGCTTCCCTTCGCTTGGATCAAGGGATCTGTGGCTTTCCCTGGAGGCTTTCCCACGAGGCTTTCCCCACGAGGCTTCCCACAGGGCTGTCCACGTGCCACCGTGGTGTGAGTCGATCCTCGGCTTGAAAGTCGAGGCAGTGCAGGGAAAACAGGTTTCCCTGGAATGGACTGAGACATCTGGGGGGACTCTGGGAATGGTGGCACGACCCTGGAGTTCCTCTCGCCTTTCCTGTGGAGAGCGCCTCCTCTTGAGATGCGAGGGAACACTGGGAATTCTTTCCGACCACGCAGGGAAAGGATCCCTCCCTCGAGCTAGGAGGCAGGAAGGGTCTCCTCTGGATGTGGCCGGACTCTCGTGCTTCCTGTCGAGTGGAGACGGGTATGTCGGGGAACTTCTTGAGTTGCAGCAAGGTTGTGAAGGACCCTTTGGAAATTCCAGAGGTTAGGTTGATTAGCCTCGAGACGCCTCAGCAGAAATGGGCTCATCTCGCCTGGAGGAGAACCTCCTGGATTTTCTCGAGTTGCGGCAGGTGCTCTCGACTTACGACGGGGACCTCAGGGACCCGCTCTGGTGGCCTCAGGAAAGGCCAGTCCCCATGCGAGTTGCTCGGGGCCTCTCAGGATTCCTCTCCCGTTGATGCGGGGCCTAAGACCTTGTGTGGAGTCGGTGCCAGAACCTGAGGATTCCTCTCCAGTGCTGACATGGATCTTGGGGTACTTCTGGAGTCTCCCAGGGGAGTCAGTCCTCGTCTCGAGTGGGGGCATGCACGTGCGCTTTCCTCCCGAGCTGTAGCAGCAGTGTCACGCTTCCCTTCGCTGGATCAAGGGATCTGTGGCTTTCCTCGAGGCTTTCCCAGAGGCTTTCCCACGAGGCTTTCCCACGAGGCTTCCCACAGGGCTGTCCCACGCCACCGTGGTGTGAGTCGATCCTCGGCTTGAAAGTCGAGGCAGTGCAGGGAAAACAGGTTTCCCTGGAATGGACTGAGAAATCTTGGGGGACTCTGGGAATGGTCACGACCCTGGAGTTCCTCTCGCCTTTCCTGTGGAGAGCGCCTCCTCTTGAGATGCGACGGGAACCGGGAATTCTTTCCCGACCACGCAGGGAAAGGATCCCTCCTCTCGAGCTAGGAGGCGGAAACGGGCTCCTCTGGATGTGCGCAGGTCTCTCGTGCTTCCTCTCGAGTGGACATGGGTATCTCGGGGAACTTCTTGAGGTGCAGCAAGGGTGTGAAGGACCCTTTGGAAGTTCCAGAAGTTAGGTGTGATTAGCCTCGAGACGCCTCAGCAGAAATGTGCCTTATCTTGCCTGGAGGGAGAACCTCCTGGATTTTCTCGAGTTGCGGCTGATGCTCTCGACTTACGATGGGGACCTCAGGGACCCGCTCTGGTGGCCTCAGGAAAGGCCAGTCCCCATGCGAGTATGCTCACGGGCCTCTCGGGATTCCTCTCCCGTCTATGCCGGGGCCTAAGACCTTGTGTGGAGACGGTGCCTGAACCTGCGGATTCCTCTCCAGTGCTGACATGGATCTTGGAGTACTTCTGGAGTATCCCCAGGGGAGTCAGTCCTCGTCTCGAGTGGGGGCATGCACGTGCGCTTTCCTCCCGAGCTGTAGCAGCAGTGTCATGCTTCCCTTCGCTTGGATCAAGGATCTGTGGCTTTCCCTGGAGGCTTTCCCACGAGGCTTTCCCACGAGGCTTTCCACAGGGCTAGCCACCGTGGTGTGAGTCGATCCTCGGCTTGAAAGTCGAGGCAGTGCAGGGAAAACAGCTTTCCCTGAAATGGACTGCACATCTGGGGGACTCTGGGAATGGTGGCACGACCCTGGAGTTCCTCTCGCCTTTCCTGTGGAGAGCGCCTCCACTTGAGTTGCGAAGGAACCGGGAATTACCACGCAGTGAAAGGATCCCTCCCTCGAGCTAGGAGGCAGAGAAGGGTCTACTCTGGATGTGGGCCGGACTCTCGTGCTTCCTGTCGAGTGGAGACGGGTAAGTCGGGGAACTTCTTGAGTTGCAGCAAGGTTGTGAAGGACCCTTTGGAAATTCCAGAGGTTAGGTTTGATAAGCCTCGAGGCGCCTCAGCAGAAATGGGCCTCATCTCGCCAGGAGGGGAGAACCTCCTGGATTTTCTCGAGTTGCGGCAGGAGCTCTCGACTTACGACGGGGACCTCAGGGACCCGCTCTGGTGGCCTCAGGAAAGGCCATCCCCATGCGAGTTGCTCGGGGGCATCTCGGGATTCCTCTCCCGTCGATGCCGTGGCCAAGGCCTTGTGTGGAGTCGGTTCTGGAACCTGAGGATTTCTCTCCAGTGCTGATGGATCTTGGGGTACTTCTGGAGTCTCCCCAGGGGAGTCAGTCCTCGTCTCGAGGGGAGGCATGCACGTGCGATTTCTCTCGAGCTGTAGCAGCAGTGTCACGCTTCCCTTCACGTGGATCAAAGGATCTGTGGTTTCCCTCGAGGCTTTCCCAGGAGGCTTTCCCGCTGGGCTGTCCCACGTGCCACCGTGGTGTGAGTCGATCCTCGGCTTGAAAGTCAAGGCAGTGCAGGGAAAACAGGTTTCACTGGAATGGACTGAGACATCTGGGGGACTCTGGGAATGGTGGCACCACCCTGGAGTTCCTCTCGCCTTTCCTGTGGAGAGCGCCTCCTCTTAAATTGCGACGGGAAAGTCGGGAATTCTTTCCCGACCACGCAGGGAAAGGATCCCTCCTCTCGAGCTAGGAGGCCGAAATGGGGCTCCTCTGGATGTGGGCGGGACTCTCGTCTTCCTCTCGAGTGGAGACGGGTATGTCGGGGAACTTCTTGAGTTGCAGCAAGGGTGTGAAGGACCCTTTGGAAGTCCAGAGGTTAGGTGTGATTAGCCTCGAGACGCCTCAGCCGAAATGAGCCTCATCTCGCCTGGAGGGAGAACCTCCTGGATTTTCTCGAGTTGCGGCAGGTGCTCTCGACTTACGACGGGACCTCAGGGACCCGCTCTGGTGGCCTCAGAAAAGGCCAGTCCGCATGCGAGTTGCTCGGGGGCCTCTCGGGATTCCTCTCCCGTCGATGCCGGGGCTATGCTGCCGGGAGTCAGTGTGAGGAAGCCCGCCCGAGACAAGGTTATGAGGAAGGAAGCTGACATACGCAAGGCGTGCTCAGACTTCAGGGACCCCTCTGCAAATTTTTAAGCATGTACCCCAACAAAAATCTGCCGGTTTTTGTGCTCTGCTTTTTCACTCTTCTGACCTTTTCTGGAAAAAGTCAATTCAGGGCGTTAGTCTTCTGCATTTGAAAGAGTGTTTCAATCCAAAAACCCTCTGATGGCTTCTAGCCTGCCTGTAGGACTCGTACAGCTGCGCTTGTGATTGTTTGAGGCCTCCTGACCGCAGGAGGCACAGGAAGCTTAAAACATCCTAGGAATGCAGGAGCTTCCGAGGAGTAAGAATCTTTAGAATAGGACTGATTAAAAGTTTCATTTTTTGGTCAATGCTTGCTGCCAAATTTTCATATCCTTTATTTTTAGATATAGTTGGTATGTGAAAAACAAGTAGTAGACCTGGTATTAGCAACATTAGATCTTTGATTTAAGTACCTTCTTTGTTATAACCCACTGCACCTTTGTTCTATAGAGATGTAACTTTAATGCTTTAAGGAGATGCAGATTAAAGAAAAACACTTCAGGGGAAACAAAATTAACATTCATTAAGGAAGAGAGCCAAAAAGTGTTAACAAGCCTCTTGGCCAGAAGATAATGTAAATCACCTGAGACCTTTTGTATACAAAATGATATACAGAAAGAATCTGGGTTGCGAACACTACATAATTTTGGTTATCCATTGATCTCCATGTATTATCAAAAGTATGAAAGGACCTTCTGAACAATAAAGGAGGAGGCCAGGGGCCGTGGGCCAGTTTCTCGGACCAGCTTCTCGAACTAGTCTCTCAGCCTGGTTTCTTGGGACTCTGGCTCCCCCCGTGTCTTTCTCTCTCTTTCTTCTTCTCTACCTTTCCTTCTCTCTGCTCTTTACTATAACTTCAGGCTGAATCTCCACCTGGAGTGCGGAGGCTCGCCAGGTCTACTTACTTTCCCTGGCTGTTAAGACCCGCACGAAAGGGAGCTTAAGGCGAGGCACCCTTAGATATTCAAGCGGGTGCCGGTGGCCCAACGTAGGTGGTGCAAATTCCTTGTCTGGAATTTGATTGGCCGTTCGCGTAAACCAAGCTATTCAGCCCTCTTCCTCCACTTAATCTTCTTACTACACTATAGTTTCCTAATCTAATCTTACATTAATAAATAAACAAGTCTTTGCCCGCCAACGCCGTCCACCCTTCGAATTCCCTGGATCCACCGGGCTGGACCCCGGCATAAGACCTTGTGTGGAGTCGGTGCCGGAACCTGAGGATTCCTCTCCAGTGCTGACATGGATCTTGGGGTACTTCTGGAGTCTCCCAGGGGAGTGTGTCCTCGTCCGAGTGGGGGAATGGACGTGCGCTTTCCTCCCGAGCTGTAGCAGCAGTGTCACTCTTCCCTTCGCGTGGATCAAGGGATCTGTGGCTTTTCCTCGAGGCTTTCCCACGAGGCTTTCCACGAGACTTTCCCACAGGGCTGTCCCACGTGCCACCGTGGTGTGAGTCGATTCTCGGCTTGAAAGTTGAGGCAGTGCAGGGAATACAGGTTTCCCTGGAATGGACTGAGACATCTGGGCGACTCTGGGAATGATTGCACTACCCTGGAGTTCCTCTCGCCTTTCCTGTGGGGAGCGCCTCCTCTTGAGATGCGACGGGAACGCCGGGAATTCTTTCCCGACCACGCAGGGAAAGGATCCCTCCTCTCTAGCTAGGCGGCGGAAACGGGACTCCTCTGGATGAGGGCGGGACTCTCGTGATTCCTCTCGAGTGGAGACGGGTATGTCGGGGAACTTCTTGAGTTGCAGCAAGGGTGTGAATGACCCTTTGTAAGTTCCAGAGGTTAGGTGTGATTAGCCTCGAGACGCCTCAGCGGAAATGGGCCTCATCTCGCCTGGAGGGGAGAACCTCCTGGATTTTCTCGAGTTGTGGCAGGTGCTCTGGGCTTACGACGGGGACCTCAGGGACCCGCTCTTGTGGCCTCAGCAAAGGCCAGTCCCGATGCGAGTTGCTCGGGGGCCTCTCGGGATTCCACTCCCGTAGATGCCGGCTCCTATGACCTTGTGTTGAGTCGCTGCCGGAACGTGAGGATTCCCTCTAGTGCTGACCTGGATTTGGGGTACTTCTGGAGTTTCCCCAGGGGAGTCAGTCCTCAACTCGAGTGGGGCATGAACGTGCGCTTTCCTCTCGAGCTGTAGCAGCAGTGTCATGCTTCCTTCCCGTTGATCAAGGGATCTGTGGCTTTCCCTCGAGGCTTTTCCCACGAGGCTTTCCCACGAGGCTTTCTCACAAGGCTGTCCCACGTGCCCCCGTGGTGTGAGTCGATCCTCGGCTTGAAAGTCGAGGCAGTGCAGGGAAAACAGGTTTCCCTGGAATGGACTGAGACATCTGGGAGACTCTGGGAATGGTGGTACGACCCTGGAGTTCTCTCTCGCCTTTCCTGTGGAGAGCGCATCCTCTTGAGATGGGACGGAATGCGGGAATTCTTTCCCCACCACGCAGGGAAAGGATTCCTCCTCTCGTCCTATGAGGCAGAAACGGGGGTCCTGTGCATGTGGGCGGGACTCTCGTGCTTCCTCTCGAGTGGAGACGGGTATGTCGGGGAACTGCTTGAGTTGCAGCAGAAAGGGGTGTGAAGGATCCTTTGGAAGTTCCAGAGGTTAGATGTGGTTACACTCGAGACGCCTCTGTGGAAATGGGCATCATCTCGCCTAGAGGGTAGAACCTCCTGGATTTCTCGAGTTGCGGCAGGTGCCCTAGACTTACGATGGGGCCCTCAGGGACCGGCTCTGCTGGCCTCAGGAAAAGCCAGCCCCATGCCAGTTGCTCGGGGGCCTCTCGGGATTGCTCTGCCGTCGATGCCAGGGCCTAAGACCTTGTGTGGAGTCGGTGCTGGAACCTGAGGATTTCTCTCCAGTGCTGACATGGATCTTGGGGTACTTCTGGAGTCTCCCCTGGGAGTCAGTCCTCGTCTCGAGTGGGGGCATGCACGTGCGCTTACCTCCCAAGCTGTATCAGCAGTGTCACGCAGTGTCCTGTGGGACGGATCAAGGGATCTGTGGGCTTTACCTCGAGGCGTTCCCACGAGGCTTTCCCTCGAGGCTTTCCCACACGGCTGTCCCTCGTGCCACTGTGGTGTGACTCTATCCTCGGATTTGAAAGTCGAGGCAGTGCAGGGAAAACAGGTTTCCCTGGAATTGACTGAGACATCCAGGGGACTCTGGGAATGGTGGCACGACGTGGAGTTCCTTTCACCTTTACTGTTTAGAGCGCCTCCTCTTGAGATGCGATGGGAACGCGGGAATTCTTTCCGGACACCCAGGAAAGGATCCCTCCTCTCGAGCTACGAGGCGGAAACACGGCTCATCTGAATGTGGGCTGGGCTCTCGTGCTTCCTCTCGAGTGGAGACGGGTATGTAGGGGAACTTCTTGAGGTGCAGCAAGGGTGTGAAGGACCCTTTCGAATTTCCAGAGTTTAGGTGTGATTAGCCTTGAGACACCTCAGCGGAAATGGGCCTCATCTCACCTGGAGGGGAGAACCTCCTGGATTTTCTCGAGTTGCGGCAGGTGCTCTCGACTTACGACCTGGACCTCAAGGACCCGCTTTGGTGGCCTGAGGAAAAGTCCAGTCCCATGCGAGTTGCTCGGGGGCCTCTCGGGATTCCTCTCTCCGTCGATGTCGGGGCCTAAGACCTTGTGTGCATTCGGTGCCGGAACCTGAGGATTCCTTTCCAGTGCTGACATGGGTTCTTGGGGTACCTCTGGAGTC
>NW_017197944.1:0-7874 GCF_001704415.2 Capra hircus
CGAAACCTGAGGATTCCTCTCCCGGGCTGACATGGATCTTGGGTCTTCTGGAGTCTCTCCCAGGGGAGTCAGTCCTCGTCTCGAGTGGGGGCATGCACGTGCGATTTCCTCCCGAGCTGTAGCAGCAGTGTCACGCTTTCCCTTCGCGTGGATCAAGGGATCTGTGGCTTTCCCTCGAGGCTTTCCCGCGAGGCTTTCCCACAGGGCTGTCCCACGTGCCACCGTGGTGTGAGTCGATCCTCGGCTTGAAAGTCGAGGCAGTGCAGGGAAAACAGGTTTCCCTGGAATGGACGGAGACATCTCTGGGACTCTGTGAATGGTGGTACGACCCTGGAGTTCCTCTCGACTTTCCTGTTGAGAGCGACTCCTCTTGAGATGCGACGGGAACACCGGGAATTCTGTCCCGACCACGCAGGTAAAGGATCTCTCCTCTCGAGCTAGGAGGCGGAAACCGGGCTCTCCTGGATGGGGCGGGACTCTCGTGCTTCCTCTCGAGTGGAGACGGGTATGTCGGGGAACTTCTTGAATTGCAGCAAGGGTGTGAAGGACCCTTTGGAAGTTCCAGAGGTTAGGTGTGATTAGCCTCGAGACGCCTCAGCGGAAATGGGGCCTCATCTCGCCTGGAGGGGGAGAACCTCCTGAATTTTCTCGTATTGCGGCAGGTGCTCTCGACTTACGACGGGGACCTCAGGGACCCGCTCTGGTGGCCTCAGGAAAGGCCAGTCCCCATGCGAGTTTTCTGTGGCCTCTCGGGATTCCTCTCCAGTCGTTGCCGGGGCCTAAGACATTGTGTGGAGGGGTCCTGAAGCTGAGGATTCCTCTCCAGTGCTGAAATGGATCTTGGGGAACTTCTGGACTCTCCCCAGTGGAGTCAGTCCTCGTCTCGAGTGGTGGCATACAAGTGCGCTTTACTCTCGAGCTTTAGCAGCAGTGTAACGCTTCCCTTGGCGTGGATCAAGGGATCTGTGGCTTTCCCTCGAGGCTTTCCCGCGAGGCTTTCCCACAGGACTGTCCCACGTGGCATCGTGGTGTGTGTCGATCCTCTGCTTGAAAGTCGAAACAGTGCAGGGAAAACAGGTTTCCCTTGAATGGACTTAGACATCTGGAGGACTCTGGGAATGGTGGCACGACCCTGGAATTCCTCTCGCCTTTCCCGTGGAGAGTGCCTCCTCTTGAGATGCGACGGGAACGCGGGAATTCTTTCCCGACCACGCAGGGAAAGGATCGCTCCTCTCGAGCTAGGAGGCGGAAACGGGGCTCCTCTGGATGTGGGCGGGAAATTCGTGCTTCCTCTCGAGTGGAGACGGGTATGTAGGGGAACTTCCTGAGTTGCAGCAAGGGTGTGAAGGACCCTTTGGAAGTTTCAGAGGTTAGGTGTGATTAGCCTCGAGACGCCTCAGCGGAAATGGGCCTCATCTCGACTGGAGGGAGAACCTCCTGGATTTTCTTGAGTTGCGGCAGGTGCTCTCGACTTATGACGGGGACCTCAGGGACCCGCCCTGGTGGCCTCAGGAAAGGTCAGTCCCCATGCAAGTTGCTCGGGGGCCTCTCGGGATTCCTCTCCCGTCGATGCTGGGGCCTAAGACCTTGTGTGGAGTCGGTGCCGGAACCTGAGGATTCCTCTCCAGTGCTTTCACGATCTTGGGGTACTTCTGGAGTCTCCCCAGGGGAGTCAGTCCTCGTCTCGAGTGGGTGCATGCACGTGCGATTTCCTCCCGAGCTGTAACAGCAGTGTCACGCTTCCCTTCGCGTGGATCATGGATCTGTGGCTTTCCCACGAGGCTTTCCCACAGGGCTATCCACTTGCCACCGTGGTGTGAGTCGATCCTCGGCTTGAAAGTCGAGGCAGTGCAGGGAAAACAGTTTTCCCTGGAATAGACTGAGACATCTGGGGGACTCAGGGAATGGTGGCATGACCCTGGAGTTCCTCTCGCCTTTCCTGTGGAGAGCGACTCCTCTTGAGATGCGACGGGTACGCGGGTAATTCTTTCCCGAGCACGCAGGGAAAGGATCCCTCCTCTCGAGCTAGGAGGCGGAAAGGGGCTCCTCTTGATGTGGGCGGGACTCTCGTGCTTCCTCTCTAGTGGAGACGGGTATGTCGGGGAACTTCTTGAGTTGCAGCAAGGGTGTGAAGGACCCTGTGGAAGTTCCAGATGTTAGATATGATTAGCCTCGAGACGCCTCTGCGGAAATGGGCCTCATCTCGCCTGGAGGGGAGAACCTCCTGGAATTTCTCGAGTTGCGGCAGGTGCTCTCGACTTATGACGGGGAACTCAGGGACCCGCTCTGGTGGCCTCAGGAAAGGCCAGTCCCCATGCGAGTTGCTCGGGGGCCTCTCGGGATTCCTCTCCGTCGATGCTGGGCCTAAGACCTTGTGTGGAGTCAGTGCCGGAACCTGAGGATTCCTCTCCAGTGCTTACATGGATCTTGGGGTACTTCTGGAGTTCCCCAGGTGAGTCAGTCCTCGTCTCGAGTGGGGCATGCACGTGCGCTTTCCTCCCGAGCTGTAGCCGCAGTGTCGCGCTTCCTTCGCGTGGATCAAGGGATCTGTGGCTTTCCTGGCTTTCCACGAGGCTTTCCCACGAGGCTTTCCCACATGTCCACCGTGTGAGTCGATCCTCGGCTTGAAAGTCGAGGCAGTGCAAAAACACCCCTGGAATGGACTGAGACATCTGGAACTCTGGAATGGTGGCACGACCCTGGTTCCTCTCGCCTTTCCTGTGGAGAGCGCCTCCTCTTGAGATGCGACGGGAACACGGAAATTCTTTCCCGACCACGCAGGGAAAGGATCCCTCCTCTCGAGCTAGGAGGCGGAAACGGGGCTCCTCTGGATGTGGGCGGGACTCTCGTGATTCCTCTCGAGTGGAGACGGGAATGTCGGGGAACTTCTAGAGTTGCAGCAAGGGTGTGAAGGACCCTTTGGAAGTTCCAGAGGTTAGGTGTGATTTGCCTGGAGACACCTCAGCTGAAATGGGCCTCATCTCGCCTAGAGGTGAGAACCTCCTATATTTCCTGGAGTTGCAGCAGGTGCTCTCGACTTACGACGGGGACCTCAGGGACCCGCTCTGGTGGCCTCAGGAAAGGCCAGTCCCCATGCGAGTTGCTTGGGGTCCTCTCGGGATTCCTCTCCTCGATGCTGCGGCCAAAGACCTTGTGTGGCGTCGGTGCCGAAACCTGAGGATTCCTCTCCAGTGATGACATGGATCTTGGGGTACTTCTGGAGTCTTCCCAGGGGCGTCAGTCCTCGTCTCGAATGGGGCCCTGCAAGTGCGCTTTCCTCTCGAGCTGTAGCAGCAGTGTCACGCTTCCCTTAGCGTGGATCAAGGGATCTGTGTCTATCGCTCGAGGCTTTCCACGAGGCTTTCCCACGAGGCTTACCCACAGGGCTGTCCCACGTGCCACCGTGGTGTGCGTCGATCCTCGGCTTGAACGTCGACGCAGTGCAGGGAAAACAGGTTTCCCTGGAATGGACTGAGATATCTGGGGGACTCTGGAAATGGTGGCACGACCCTGGTGTTCCTCTCGCCTTTCCTGTGGGAGAGCGTCTCCTCTTGAGATGCGAAGGGAACGCCGGAATTCTTTCCCGACCACGCAGGGAAAGGATCCCTCCTCTCGAGCTATGAGGCGGAAACGGGACTCCTCTGGATGTGGGCGGGACTCTCGTGCTTCCTCTCGAGTGGAGACGGGTATGTCGGGGAATTTCTTGAGTTGCAGCAAGGGTGTGAAGGACCCTTTGGAATTTCCAGAGGTTAGGTGTGATTAGCTTTGAGACGCCTCAGCGGAAATGAGCCTCATCTCGCCTGGAGGGAGCACCTCCTGGATTTTCTGGAGTTGCGGCAGGTGCTATAGACTTACGACGGGGACCTCAGGGACCCGCTCTGATTGCCTCAGAAAGGCCAGTCCCCATGAGAGTTGCTCTGGGGCCTCTCCGGATTCCTCTCCCGTCGATGCCGGGCCTAAGACCTTGTGTGGAGTCGGTGCCAGAATCTGAGGATTCCTCTCCAGTGCTGACATGGATCTTGGGGTACTTCTGGAGTCTCCCCAGGGGAGTCAGTCCTCATCTCGAGTGGGGGATTACACGTGCGCTATCCTCCTGAGCTGTAGCAGCAGTGTCACGCTTTCCTTCGGGTGGATCAAGGGATCTGTGGCTTCCCTGGAGGCTTTCCCACGAGGCTTTCCCGCAGGGCTGTCCCACGTACCCCCGTGGTGTGAGTTGATCCTCGGCTTGAAGTCGAGGCATTCCAGGGAAAGCAGGTTTCCCTGGAATGGACTGAGACATCTGGGGGACTCTGGGAATGGTGGCACGACACTGGAGTTCCTCTCGCCTTTCCTGTGGAGAGGGCCTCCTGTTGAGATGCGACGGGAATGCCGGGAATTCTTTCCCAAACACGCAGGGAAAGGGATCCCGCCTCTCGAGCTAGGAGGCGGAATTGGGGCTCCTCTGGATGTGGGCGGAACTCTCGTGCTTCCTCTCGAGTGGAGACGGGTATGCGGGGGAATTTCTTGAGTTGCAGCAAGGGTGTGAAGGACCCTTTGGAAGTTCCAGAAGTTACGTGTGATTAGCCTCAAGACGCCTTCAGCGGAAATGGCCCTCTTCTCATCTGGAAGGGAGAACCACCTGGATTTTGTCGAGTTGCGGCAGGTGCTCTCGACTTACGACGGGGACCTCAGGGACCCGCTCTGCTGGCCTCAGGAAATCCCCAGTCCCCATGCGAGTTGCTCGGGGGCCGCTCAGGATTCCTCTCCCGTCGAAGCCGGGGCCTAAGATCTTGTGTGGAGTCGGTGCCGAACCTGAGGATTCCTCTCCAGTGCTTACGTGGATCTTGGGGTACTTCTGGAGTCTCCCCAGGGGAGTCAGTCCTCATCTCGAGTTGGGGCATGCACGTGCGCTTTCCTCCCGAGCTGTAGCAGCCGTGTCGTGCTTCCCTTCGCGTGGATCAAGGGATCTGTGGCTTTCCCTCGAGGCTTTCCACGAGGCTTTCCCACAGGGCTGTCCCACGTGCCACTGTGGTGTGAGTCGATCCTCGGCTTGAAAGTCGAGGAAGTGCAGGGAAAACAGGTTTCCCTGGAATGGACTGAGATATCTGGGGGACTCTGGGAATGGTGGCAGGACCCTGGAGTTCCTCTTGCCATTCCTGTGTAGAGCGCCTCCTCTTGCGATGCGACGGAAATGCCGGGAAATCTTTCCCGACCACGCAGGGAAAGCATCCCACCTCTCGAGCTAGGAGGCGGAAACGGGGCTCCTCTGGATGTGGGCGGGACTCTCGTGCTTCCTCTCGAGTGGAGACGGGTATGTCGGGGAACTTCTTGAGTTGCAGCAAGGGTGTGAAGGACCCTTACGAAATTCCAAAGGTTAGGTGTGATTAGCCTCGAGACGCCTCAGCGCGGAAATGGGCCTCATCTCGCCGGGAGTTGAGGACCTCCTGGATTTTCTCGAGTTGCGGCAGGTGCTCTCGACTTACGACCGGGACCTCAGGGACCCGCTCTGGTGGCCTCAGGAAAGGCCAGTCCCCATGCGAGTTGCACGGGGGCCTCTCTTGATTCCTCTCCGTCGATGCCGGGGCCGAAGATCTTGTGTGGAGTCGGTGCTGGAACCTGAGCATTCCTCTCCAGTGCTGAAATGGATCTTGGGGTACTACTGGAGTCTCCCCAGGGGAGTCAGTCCACGTCTCGAGAGGGGGCATGCACGTGCGTTTTCCTCCCGAGCTGTAGCAGCAGTGTCACGCTTCCCTTCGCGTGGATCAAGGGATCAGGGGCTTTCCTTCGAGGCATTCCCATGAGGCTTTTCCACGAGGCTTTCCCTACATGGCTGTCCCACGTGCCCAGTGGTGTGAGTCGATCCTCGGCTTGAAAGTCGAGCGCAGGCAGGGAAAACAGGTTTCCCTGGAATGGACTGAGACATCTGGGGGACTCTGGGAATGGTGGCACGAACTTGGAGTTCCTCTCGCCTATCCTGTGGAGAGCGCCTGCTCTTGAGATGCGCGGGGAACGCCGGGAATTCTTTCCCGAGCACGCAGGGAAAGGATCCCTCCTCTCGAGCTAGGAGGCGGAAACGGGGCTCCTCTGGATGTGGGCGGACTCCTGTACTTCCTCTCGAGTGGAAGACGGTATGTCGGGAACTTCTTGAATTGCAGCAAGGGTGTGAAGGACCCTTTGGAAGTTCCAGAGGTTAGTTGTGATTAGCCTCGAGAGGCCTCAGCGAAAATGGGCCTGATCTCGCCTGGAGGGAGAACCTCCTGGATTTTCTGGAGTTTCGGCAGGTGCTCTCGACTTACGACGGGGACATCAGGGACCCGCTCTTGTGGCCTCAGGAAATCCCAGTCCCCATGCGAGTTGCTCGGGGGCCGCTCAGGATTCCTCTCCCGTCGAGCAGGGGACTAAGATCTTGTTTAGATCGGTGCCGGAACCTGAGGATTCCTCTCGAGTGCTGACATGGATCTTGGGTTTCTTTTGGAGTCTCCCCAGGAGAGTCAGTCCTCGTCTCGAGTGGGGCATGCACGTGCGCTTTCCTCCCGAGCAGTAGCTGCAGTGTAGCGCTGCCCTTCCCGTGGATCAAGGGATCTGTGGCTTTCCCTCGAGGCTTTCCCACAGGGCTGTCCCACGTACCACCGTGGTGTGAGTCGATCCTCGGCTTGAAAGTAGAGGCAGTGCAGGGAAAACAGGTTTCCCTGGAATGGACTGAGATTTCTGGGGGACTCTGGGAATGGTGGCACGACTGGGGTTCCTCTCGACTTTCCTGTCGAGAGCGCCTCCTCTTGAGTAGCGACAGGAACGCCGGAATTATTTCCCCCCCACTCAGGGAAAGGATTCCTCCTCTCGAGCTAGGAGCCGGAAATGGGGCTCCTCTGGTTGTGGCAGGACTCTCGCGCTTCCTCTCGAATGGAGACGGGTATGTCGGGCAACTTCAGGAGTTGCAGGAAGGCTGTGAGGGACCCTTTGGAAGTTCCAGATCTTAGATGTGATTAGCCTCAAGACGCCTCAGCGGAAATGGGCCTCATCTCGCCTGGAGGGGAGAACCTCCTGTACTTCCTCGAGTTGCGGCAGGTGCTCTTGACTTACGACGGGGACCTCAGGGACCCGCTCTGGTGGCTTCAGGAAAGGCCAGTCCCCATGGGAGTTGCTCGGGGCCTCTCGGCCTTCCCCTCCCGTCGATGCCAGGGCCTAAGATCTTGTGTGGAGTCGGTGCCGGAACCTGAGGATGCCTCTCCAGTGCTGACATGGATTCTGGGGGACTTCTGGAGTCTCCCCAGGGGAGTCAGTGCTCGTCTCGTGTGGGGGCATGCATGTGCGCTTCCTCCCCTCCAGGCAAAATGAAGCCTATTTCCGCTGACACATCTCAAGGCTAAGCACACTTAAACTCTGGAACTTCCAAAGGGTCCTTCAAACCCTTGCAGCAAATCAAGAAGTTCCCCGACATACCCGTCTCCACTCAAGTGGAAGCACGATAGTTCCGCCCGCATCCAGAGGAGCCCCGTTTCCGCCTCATAGCTCGAGAGGAGGGATCCTTTCCCTGCGAGGTCGGGAAAGAATTCCCGGCGTTCCCGTCGCATCTCAAGAGGAGGCGTTCTCCACAGGAAAGGCGAGAGGAACTCCAGGGACATGCCACCATTCTCCGAGTCCCCCAGATGTCTCAGTCCATTCCAGGGAAACCTGTTTCCCTGCACTGACTCGACTTTCAAGCCGAGGATCGACTCACACCACTGTGGCACGTGGGACAGCCCTGTGGCAAAGCCTTCGTCGGAAAGCCTCGTGGGAGAGCCTCGAGGGAAAGCCACAGATACCTTGATCACGCGAAGGGAAGCGCGACACTGCTGCTACAGCTGGGGAGGAAAGCGCACGTGCATGCACTCAACCGAGACGAGGACTGACTCCCC
>NW_017197945.1:0-7874 GCF_001704415.2 Capra hircus
GAGTCGCACTTAGCTTCGTGGTAAGCAGGGATTTCAGCTTGACGGGAAGACCTCCTGCCTCCTCTTCCCCCGAGGAGGCTCGCTTCCCTGCTGGCTGTGCACTCGCCTATCAGGCGGGGGCGCAGGGCTCCTCCAGCAGGTCTTGCCTCAGGGGCTGCTTCCCCTGAGTTGGGGCTGTGGGCAGGAACCCAGACACGCAGGATCAGGCCCCAAACACCTGCACATGTCTCTGCTGGGGAGGAGAGTGCTAGGGAACCTACGTCTGTCATACACTTTCTGGGCACCCAAGGAATCAGCCTCCGTGTGTGCGGGGCTGAAAACCCCAGCCAGGGGCCCTGGGAGCCTGGTGCTCTCCGTGTGGCGGCTGAATCTGGGCGGCCAAGCAACCGCTGGGAGAGCCTGCAGTTGCCCTTCCCTTCCCTCTGACAGAATTCTCACTGCTGGAGCCCCTTGGCAGTGTGCAACCCACCAGCCCCTAAGCTCTCCTTAAGGAGGACTGGGACCTAAGTGCAAAGGCAAGGCAGGATTGGAGCTGAGGCAAGAAAGGCGCCAGTGGCGACTCCCAGGCTCCTGCTGCCTGCTCCTTCCTGGAGAGGCAGCCTAAAAGCAAGGCAAGTCTGGGCAAGGCTAGCCCCGCGCAGAGCAGCCTCGCGCCAGGAACTCTGCCAGATCGGGGCTCTGAGCAGAGCTAGAGCTCTGCCGTACTGGAGGCGCACTTAGCTCCGTGCAAGCAGGGCTTTCAACTTGACGGGGCTGGGCTGCCTCCTCTTCCCCCGAGGAGGCTCGCTTCCCTGCTGGCTGTGCACTCGCTATCAGGCGGGGGCGCAGGGCTCCTCCAGCAGGTCTTGCCTCAGGGGCTGCTTCCCTGAGTTGGGGCTGTGGGCAGGAACCCAGACACGCAGGATCAGGCCCCAACACCTGCACATGTCTCTGCTGGGGAGGAGAGTGCTAGGGAACCTACGTCTGTCATACACTTTCTGGGCACCCAAGGAATCAGCCTCCGTGTGTGCGGGGCTGAAAACCCCAGCCAGGGGCCCTGGGAGCCTGGTGCTCTCGGTGGCGGCGCTGATTCTAGGCGGCCTAGAAACCGCTGGAGGAGCCCTGCAGTTGCCCTTCCTTCCCTCTGACAGAGCTCTCACTGCTGAAGCCCTTGGCAGTGTGCAACCCACCACCCCTAAGCCCTCCCCAAACGCTGCACCTATGTGCAAAGGCAAGGCAGGATTGGAGCTGAGGCAAGGAAGGCACCAGTGGCGTCTCCCAGGCTCGCTCAGACAGCTCCTTCCTGGGGAGGGAGCCTAAAAGCAAGGCAAGTCTGGGCAAGGCGAGCCCCCCGGCCGAGCAGCCTCGCGCCAGAAACTCTGCCAGATCGGGGCTCTGAGCAGAGCTAGAGCTCTGCCGTACTGGAGGCCACTTAGCTCCGTGCAAGCAGGGCTTTCCTCTTGACTGGGCTCGGCTGCCTCCTCTTCTCCCGAGGAGGCTCGCTACACTGCTGGCTGTGCTCTCGCCTATCAGGCGGGGCGCGCAGGGCTCCTCCAGCAGGTCTTGCCTCAGGGGCTGCTTCCCCTGAGTTGAGGCTGTGGGCGGGAACCCAGACACGCAGGATAAGGCCCCAACCACCTGCACATGTCTCTGCTGGGGAGGAGAGTGCTAGGGAACCTACGTCTCTCACACACTTTCTAGGCACCCACGGAGTCAGCCTCTGGGAGTGTGGGGATGCAAAACCCAGCCAGGGGCCCTTGGAACCTGGTGCTCTCGTGCGGAGCTTTGTCTGGGCGGCCAAGGAACCGCTGAAGGAGCCCTGCTGTTGCCCTTCGCTTCCCTCTGACAGAGCTTTCACTGCTGGAGCCCTTGGCAGTGTGCAACCCACCAGCCCTAAGCCCTCCTCAAGGACGCTTGGGACCTAAGTGCAAAGGCAAGGCAGGGGTAGAGCTGAAGCCAGGAAGGCGCCAGTGGCGTTTCCGAGCCTCACACAGCCTGCTCCTTCCTGGGGAGGGAGCCTTAAAGCAAGGCAAGTCTGCGCAAGGCTCGCCTATGGCAGAGCATCTTGGTGCCAGGAACTCTGCCAGATCGGGCCTCTGAACAGAGCTAGAGATCTGCCGTACTGGAGTCGCACTTAGCTTCGTGTAAGCAGGGATTTCAGCTTGACGGGGACTTGCTGCCTCCTCTTCCCCCCGAGGAGGCTCGCTTCCCTGCTGGCTGTGCACTCGCCTATCAGGCGGGGGCGCAGGGCTCCTCCAGCAGGTCTTGCCTCAGGGGCTGCTTCCCCTGAGTTGGGGCTGTGGCAGGAACCCAGACACGCAGGATCAGGCCCCAAAACACCTGCACATGTCTCTGCTGGGGAGGAGAGTGCTAGGGAACCTACGTCTGTCATACACTTTCTGGGCACCAAGGAATCAGCCTCCGTGTGTGCGGGGCTGAAAACCCCAGCCAGGGGCCTGGGAGCCTGGTGCTCTCCGTGTGGCGCTGAATCTGGGCGGCCAAGCAACCGCTGGAGGAGCCCTGCAGTTGCCCTTCCCTTCCCTCTGACAGAATTCTCACTGCTGGAGCCCTTGGCAGTGTGCAACCCCACCAGCCCCTAAGCTCTCCTTAAGGAGGACTGGGACCTAAGTGCAAAGGCAAGGCAGGATTGGAGCTGAGGCAAGAAAGGCGCCAGTGGCGACTCCCAGGCTCCTGCTGCCTGCTCCTTCCTGGAGAGGCAGCCTAAAAGCAAGGCAAGTCTGGGCAAGGCTAGCCCCCGGCAGAGCAGCCTCGCGCAGGAACTCTGCCAGATCGGGGCTCTGAGCAGAGCTAGAGCTCTGCCGTACTGGAGGCGCACTTAGCTCCGTGCAAGCAGGGCTTTCAACTTGACGGGGCTGGCCTCCTCTTCCCCCGAGGAGGCTCGCTTCCCTGGCTGTGCAGTCTCAGGGCAGGGGGGTCTTGCCTCAGGGCTGCTTCCCTGAGTTGGGGCTGTGGGCAGGAACCCAGACACGCGCAGGATCAGGCCCCAACCACCTGCACATGTCTCTGCTGGGGAGGAGAGTGCTAGGGAACCTACGTCTGTCATACACTTTCTGGCACCCAAGGAATCAGCCTCCGTGTGTGCGGGGCTGAAAACCCCAGCCAGGGGCCCTGGGAGCCTGGTGCTCTCGTGCGGCGCTGAGGCGGCCAGAAACCGCTGGAGGAGCCCTGCAAGGACAGAGCTCTCACTGCTGAGCCCTTGCAGTGTGCAACGCCTCTGGGTGTTGGAGCTGAGTGAAGGCCCGCCAGTGCCCAATAGGCGAGTTCTCGGGGAAGAGGAGGCAGCCCAGCCCGTCAAGTTGAAAGCCCTGCTTGCACGGAGCTAAGTGCGCCTCCAGTACGGCAGAGCTCTAGCTCTGCTCAGAGCCCCGATCTGGCAGAGTTCCTGGCGCGAGGCTGCTCTGCGGGGGCTAGCCTTGCCAGACTTGCCTTGCTTTTAGGCTGCCTCTCCAGGAAGGCAGCAGCAGCAGGAGCCTGGGAGTCGCCACTGGCGCCTTTCTTGCCTCAGCTCCAATCCTGCCTTGCCTTTGCACTTAGGTCCCAGTCCTCCTTAAGGAGAGCTTAGGGGCTGGTGGGTTGCACACTGCCAAGGGCTCCAGCAGTGAGAATTCTGTCAGAGGGAAGGGAAGGGCAACTGCAGGGCTCCTCCAGCGGTTGCTTGGCCGCCCCAGATTCAGCGCCACACGGAGAGCACCAGGCTCCCAGGTCCCCTGGCTGGGGTTTTCAGCCCCGCACACACGGAGGCTGATTCCTTGGGTGCCCAGAAAGTGTATGACAGACGTAGGTTCCCTAGCACTCTCCTCCCCAGCAGAGACATGTGCAGGTGTTTGGGGCCTGATCCTGCGTGTCTGGGTTCCTGCCCACAGCCCCAACTCAGGGGAAGCAGCCCCTGAGGCAAGACCTGCTGGAGGAGCCCTGCGCCCCCGCCTGATAGGCGAGTGCACAGCCAGCAGGGAAGCGAGCCTCCTCGGGGAAGAGGAGGCAGCAAGTCCCCGTCAAGCTGAAATCCCTGCTTACACGAAGCTAAGTGCGACTCCAGTACGGCAGATCTCTAGCTCTGTTCAGAGGCCCGATCTGGCAGAGTTCCTGGCACCAAGATGCTCTGCCATAGGCGAGCCTTGCGCAGACTTGCCTTGCTTTAAGGCTCCCTCCCCAGGAAGGAGCAGGCTGTGTGAGGCTCGGAAACGCCACTGGCGCCTTCCTGGCTTCAGCTCTACCCCTGCCTTGCCTTTGCACTTAGGTCCCAAGCGTCCTTGAGGAGGGCTTAGGGCTGGTGGGTTGCACACTGCCAAGGGCTCCAGCAGTGAAAGCTCTGTCAGAGGGAAGCGAAGGGCAACAGCAGGGCTCCTTCAGCGGTTCCTTGGCCGCCCAGACAAAGCTCCGCACGGAGAGCACCAGGTTCCAAGGGCCCCTGGCTGGGTTTTGCATCCCCACACTCCAGAGGCTGACTCCGTGGGTGCCTAGAAAGTGTGTGAGAGACGTAGGTTCCCTAGCACTCTCCTCCCCAGCAGAGACATGTGCAGGTGGTTGGGGCCTTATCCTGCGTGTCTGGGTTCCCGCCCACAGCCTCAACTCAGGGGAAGCAGCCCCTGAGGCAAGACCTGCTGGAGGAGCCCTGCGCGCCCGCCTGATAGGCGAGAGCACAGCCAGCAGTGTAGCGAGCCTCCTCGGGAGAAGAGGAGGCAGCCGAGCCCAGTCAAGAGGAAAGCCCTGCTTGCACGGAGCTAAGTGGGCCTCCAGTACGGCAGAGCTCTAGCTCTGCTCAGAGCCCCGATCTGGCAGAGTTTCTGGCGCGAGGCTGCTCGGCCGGGGGCTCGCCTTGCCCAGACTTGCCTTGCTTTTAGGCTCCTCCCCCAGGAAGGAGCTGTCTGAGCGAGCCTGGGAGACGCCACTGGTGCCTTCCTTGCCTCAGCTCCAATCCTGCCTTGCCTTTGCACATAGGTGCCAGGCGTGGTTGGGGAGGGCTTAGGGGTGGTGGGTTGCACACTGCCAAGGGCTTCAGCAGTGAGAGCTCTGTCAGAGGGAAGGGAAGGGCAACTGCAGGGCTCCTCCAGCGGTTTCTAGGCCGCCTAGAATCAGCGCCGCACCGAGAGCACCAGGCTCCCAGGGCCCCTGGCTGGGGTTTTCAGCCCCGCACACACGGAGGCTGATTCCTTGGGTGCCCAGAAAGTGTATGACAGACGTAGGTTCCCTAGCACTCTCCTCCCCAGCAGAGACATGTGCAGGTGGTTGGGGCCTGATCCTGCGTGTCTGGGTTCCTGCCCACAGCCCCAACTCAGGGGAAGCAGCCCCTGAGGCAAGACCTGCTGGAGGAGCCCTGCGCCCCCGCCTGATAGGCGAGTGCACAGCCAGCAGGGAAGCGAGCCTCCTCGGGGGAAGAGGAGGCAGCCCAGCCCCGTCAAGTTGAAAGCCCTGCTTGCACGGAGCTAAGTGCGCCTCCAGTACGGCAGAGCTCTAGCTCTGCTCAGAGCCCCGATCTGGCAGAGTTCCTGGCGCGAGCTGCTCTGCGGGGGCTAGCCTTGCCCAGACTTGCCTTTTTTAGGCTGCCTCTCCAGGAAGGAGCAGGCAGCAGGAGCCTGGGAGTCGCCACTGGCGCCTTTCTTGCCTCAGCTCCAATCCTGCCTTGCCTTTGCACTTAGGTCCCAGTCCTCCTTAAGGAGAGCTTAGGGGCTGGTGGGTTGCACACTGCCAAGGGCTCCAGCAGTGAGAATTCTGTCAGAGGGAAGGGAAGGGCAACTGCAGGGCTCCTCCAGCGGTTGCTTGGCCGCCCAGATTCAGCGCCACACGGAGAGCACCAGGCTCCCAGGTCCCCTGGCTGGGGTTTTCAGCCCGCACACACGGAGGCTGATTCCTTGGGTGCCCAGAAAGTGTATGACAGACGTAGGTTCCCTAGCACTCTCCTCCCAGCAGAGACATGTGCAGGTGTTTGGGGCCTGATCCTGCGTGTCTGGGTTCCTGCCCACAGCCCCAACTCAGGGGAAGCAGCCCCTGAGGCAAGACCTGCTGGAGGAGCCCTGCGCCCCCTGATAGGCGAGTGCACAGCCAGCAGGGAAGCGAGCCTCCTCGGGGAAGAGGAGGCAGCAAGTCCCCGTCAAGCTGAAATCCCTGCTTACACGAAGCTAAGTGCGACTCCAGTACGGCAGATCTCTAGCTCTGTTCAGAGGCCCGATCTGGCAGAGTTCCTGGCACCAATGCTCTGCCATAGGCGAGCCTTGCGCAGACTTGCCTTGCTTTAAGGCTCCCTCCCCAGGAAGGAGCAGGCTGTGTGAGGCTCGGAAACGCCACTGGCGCCTTCCTGGCTTCAGCTCTACCCCTGCCTTGCCTTTGCACTTAGGTCCCAAGCGTCCTTGAGGAGGGCTTAGGGGCTGGTGGGTTGCACACTGCCAAGGGCTCCAGCAGTGAAAGCTCTGTCAGAGGGAAGCGAAGGGCAACAGCAGGGCTCCTTCAGCGGTTCCTTGGCCGCCCAGACAAAGCTCCGCACGGAGAGCACCAGGTTCCAAGGGCCCCTGGCTGGGTTTTGCATCCCACACTCCCAGAGGCTGACTCCGTGGGTGCCTAGAAAGTGTGTGAGAGACGTAGGTTCCCTAGCACTCTCCTCCCCAGCAGAGACATGTGCAGGTGGTTGGGGCCTTATCCTGCGTGTCTGGGTTCCCGCCCCACAGCCTCAACTCAGGGGAAGCAGCCCCTGAGGCAAGACCTGCTGGAGGAGCCCTGCGCGCCCCGCCTGATAGGCGAGAGCACAGCCAGCAGTGTAGCGAGCCTCCTCGGGAGAAGAGGAGGCAGCCGAGCCCAGTCAAGAGGAAAGCCCTGCTTGCACGGAGCTAAGTGGGCCTCCAGTACGGCAGAGCTCTAGCTCTGCTCAGAGCCCCGATCTGGCAGAGTTTCTGGCGCGAGGCTGCTCGGCCGGGGGCTCGCCTTGCCCAGACTTGCCTTGCTTTTAGGCTCCCTCCCCAGGAAGGAGCTGTCTGAGCGAGCCTGGGAGACGCCACTGGTGCCTTCCTTGCCTCAGCTCCAATCCTGCCTTGCCTTTGCACATAGGTGCCAGGCGTCGTTGGGGAGGGCTTAGGGGTGGTGGGTTGCACACTGCCAAGGGCTTCAGCAGTGAGAGCTCTGTCAGAGGGAAGGGAAGGGCAACTGCAGGGCTCCTCCAGCGGTTTCTAGGCCGCCTAGAATCAGCGCCGCACCGAGAGCACCAGGCTCCCCAGGGCCCCTGGCTGGGGTTTTCAGCCCCGCACACACGGAGGCTGATTCCTTGGGTGCCCAGAAAGTGTATGACAGACGTAGGTTCCCTAGCACTCTCCTCCCCAGCAGAGACATGTGCAGGTGGTTGGGGCCTGATCCTGCGTGTCTGGGTTCCTGCCCACAGCCCCAACTCAGGGGAAGCAGCCCTGAGGCAAGACCTGCTGGAGGAGCCCTGCGCCCCCGCCTGATAGGCGAGTGCACAGCCAGCAGGGAAGCGAGCCTCCTCGGGGAAGAGGAGGCAGCCCAGCCCCGTCAAGTTGAAAGCCCTGCTTGCACGGAGCTAAGTGCGCCTCCAGTACGGCAGAGCTCTAGCTCTGCTCAGAGCCCCGATCTGGCAGAGTTCCTGGCGCGAGGCTGCTCTGCCGGGGCTAGCCTTGCCCAGACTTGCCTTGCTTTTAGGCTGCCTCTCCAGGAAGGAGCAGGCAGCAGGAGCCTGGGAGTCGCCACTGGCGCCTTTCTTGCCTCAGCTCCAATCCTGCCTTGCCTTTGCACTTAGGTCCCAGTCCTCCTTAAGGAGAGCTTAGGGGCTGGTGGGTTGCACACTGCCAAGGGCTCCAGCAGTGAGAATTCTGTCAGAGGGAAGGGAAGGGCAACTGCAGGGCTCCTCAGCGGTTGCTTGGCCGCCCAGATTCAGC
>NW_017197946.1:0-7874 GCF_001704415.2 Capra hircus
GTTTCCGCCTCCTAGCTCGAGAGGAGGGGATCCTTTCCCTGCGTGGTCGGCAAAGAATTCCCGGCGTTCCCATCTCATCTCAAGAGGAGGCGCGCTCCTCAGGAAAGGCGAGAGGAAACTCCAGGGTCGTGCCACCATTTCCAGAGTCCCCAGATGTCTCAGTCCAATCCAGGGAAACCTGTTTTCCTGCACTGCCTCGACATTCAAGCTGAGGATCGACTCACACCACGGAGGCAAGTGGGACAGCCCTGTGAAAAGCCTCGCGGGATAGCCTAGTGGGAAAGCCTCGAGGGAAAGCCACAGATCCCTTGATCCACGCGAAGGAAGCTTGACACTGCTTCTACAGCTCGGGAGGAAAGCGCACGTGCATGCCCCCACTCGAGACGAGGACTGACTCCCCTGGGGAGACTCCAGAAGTACCCCAAGATCCATGTCAGCACTGGAGAGAGAGGAATCCTCAGGTTCCGGCACCGACACCACACATGGTCTTGTGCCCCGTCATCGATGGAGAATATCCGGAGACACCCCCGAGCAACTCGCATGGGGGACTGGACTTTCCTGAGGCCACCAGACCGGGTCCCTGAGGTCCCCGTCATAAACTCGAAAAGCACCTGCCGAAACTCGAGAGAATCCAGGAGGTTCTCCCGTCCAGGCGAGATGATGCCCATTTCCGTTGAGGCATCTCGAGGCTAATCACACCTAACCTCTGGAACTTCCAGAGGGTCCTTCACACCCTTGCTGCACCTCAAGAAGTTCCCCGACATACTCGTCTCCACTCGAGAGAAAGCACGAGAATCCCGTCCACATCCAGAGGAGCCCCCTTTTCCGCCTCATAGCTCGAAAGGAGGGATCCTTTCCCTGCGTGGTCGGGACAGAATTCCCGGCGTTCCCGTCGCATCTCAAGAGGAGGCGCTCTCCACAAGAAAGGCGAGAGGAATTCCAGGGTCGTGTGTCACCATTCCCCAGAGTCCCCCAGATATCTCCGTCCATTCCAGGGAAACCTGTTTTCCCTGCATTGCCTCGACTTTCAAGCCGAGGATCGACTCACACAACGGTGGCACGTGGGACAGACCAGTGGTAAAGCCTCGTGGGAAAGCCTCGAGGGAAGGCTTCGAGGGAAAGCCACAGATCCCTTGATCCACGCGAAGGGAAACGTGACACTCCCGCTACAGCTCGGGAGGAAATGGCACCTGCATGCCCCCAATGGAGACGAGTACTTACTCCCCTGGGGAGACTCCAGAAGTACCCCAAGATCCATGTCAGCACGGGAGAGGAATCTTAAGGTTCCGGCACCGACTCCACACAAGGTCTTAGGCCCCGCCATCGACGGGAGAGGAATACCGAGAGGCCCACGAGCAACTCGCATGGGGACTGGCCTTTCCTGAGGCCACCAGAGCGGGTCTCTGAGGTCCCCGACCTAAGTCGAGAGCACTGCCGCAACTCGAGAAAATCCAGGAGGTTCTCCCCTCCAGGAGAGATGAGGCCCATTTCCACTGAGGCGTCTCAAGGCTAATCACACCTAACCTCTGGAACTTCCAAAGGGTCCTTCACACGCTTGCTGCAACTCAGGAAGTTCCCCTACATACCCGTCTCCACTCGAGAGGAAGCACGAATGTCCCGCCCACATCCAGAGGAGCCCGTTTCCGCCTCCTAGCTCGAGAGAGAGGCGATCCTTTCCCTGTGTGGTCGGGAAAGAATTCCGGCGTTCCCGTCGAATCTCAAGAGGAGGCACTCTCCACAGGAAAGGCGAGAGGAACTCCAGTGTCATGCCACCATTCCCAGAGTCCTCCAGATGTCTAAGTCCATTCCAGGGAAAACTGTTTCCCTGCACTGTTTCGACTTTCAAGCAGAGGATCGACTCACACCACGGTGCCCCGTGGGACAGCCCTGTGCGAAAGCCTCCTGGGAAAGCCTCGTGGGAAAGCCTCGAGGGAAAGCCACAGATCCCTTGATCCACGCGAAGGGAAGCGTTACAATGCTGCTACAGCTCGAGAGTAAAGCGCACTTGTATGCCCCCACTCGAGACGAGGACTGACTCCACTGAGGAGAGTCCAGAAGTTCCCCAAGATCCATTTCAGCACTGGGAGAGGAATCCTCAGGTTCCGGAACCGAATCCACACAAGATCTTAGGCCGCGGTATCGACGGGAGAGGAATCCCGTGAGGCCCCTCGAGCAACTCCCATGGGGACTGGCCTATCCTGAGGCCACCAGAGCGGTTCCCTTAGGTCCCCATCGTAAGTCGAGAGCGCCTGCCGCAACGCGAGAAAATCCAGGAGGTTCTCCCCTCCAGGCGAGATGAGGCCCATTTCCGCTGTGGCTTCTCGGGTCTAATCACACCTAACCTCTGGATCCTCCAAAGGGTCCTTCACACCCTTACTGCAACTCAAGAAGTTCCCCGACATACCCGTCTCCACTCTAGAGGAAGCACGAGAGTTCCACCCACATCCACAGGAGCCACGTATCCGCCTCCTGGCTCGAAAGGAGGATCCTTTCCCTGCTTGGTGGGGAAAGAATTCCCCGCGTTCCCGTCGCATCTCAAGAGGAGGCGCTCTCCACAGGAAAGGCGAGAGGAACACCAGGATCCTGCCACCATTCCCAGAGTCCGGCAGATGTCTCAGTCCATTCCAGGGAAACCTGTTTTCCCTGCACTGCCTCGACTTTCAAGGCGAGGATCGACTCACACCACGGTGGCACGTGGGACAGCCCTGTGGGAAAGCCTCGTGGGAAAGCCTGGTGGGAAAGCCTCGAGGTAAAGCCACAGATCCCTTGATCCACGCGAATGGAAGTGCGACACTGCTGCTACAGATCGGGAGGAAAGCGCACGAGCATGCCCCCACTCGAGACGAGGACTGACTCCCCTGGGGAGACTCCAGAAGTACCCCCAGATCCATGCCAGCACTGGAGAGGAATCCTCAGGTTCCGGCACCGGCTCCACACAAGATCTGAGGCCCCGCATCGACGGGAGAGGAATCCCGAGAGGCCCCCGAGCAACTCGCATGGGGACTGGCCTTTCCTGAGGCCACGAGAGTGGGTCCCTGAGATCCCCTTCGTAAGTCGAGAGCACCTGCTGCAACTCGAGAAAATACAGGAGGTTCTACCCTCCAGGGGAGATGAGGCCCATTTCCGCTGAGGCGTCTCGAGGCTATTCACACCTAAGCTCTGGAACTTCCAAAGGGTCCTTCACACCCTTGCTGTAACTCAAGAAGTTCCCCGACATTCCCGTCTCCACTCGAGAGGAAGCACGAGAGTCCCGGCCACATCCAGAGGAGCCCCGTTTCCGTCTCTTAGCTAGAGAGGAGGGATCCTTTCCCTGCGTGGTCGGGAAAGTATTCCCGGCGTTCCCGTCGCATCTCAAGAGGAGGCACTCTCCACAGGAAAGGCGAGAGGAATTCCAGGGTCGTGCCACCATTCCCAGAGTCAACCAGATGTCTCCCTCCATTCCAGGGAAACCTGTTTTCCCTGCACTGCCTCGACTTTCAAGCCGAGGATCGACTCACACCACGGTGGCACGTGGGACAGCCCTGTGGGAAAGCCTCGTGGGAAAGCCTCGTGGGAATGCCTCGAGGGAAAGCCACTGATCCCTTGATCCACGCAAAGGGAAGTGTGACACTGCTGCTACAGCTCGGGAGGAAAGCTCACGAGCCTGCCCCCACTGGAGACGAGGACTGACTCCACCAGGAAGACTCCAGAAGTACCGCAAGATCCATGTCAGCACTGGAGAGGAATGCTCAGGTTCCGGCACCGACTCCACACAAGATCTTAGGCCCCGGCATCGAAGGGAGGGGAATCCCGAGAGGCCCCCGAGCAACTCACATGGGGTCTGGCCTTTACTGAGGCCTCCAGAGCGGGTCCCTGAGGTCCCCGTCTTAAGTCGAGAGCACCTGCCGCAACTCGAGAAAATCTAGGAGGTTCTCCCCTCCAGGCGAGAGGAGGCCCATTTCCGCTGAGGCGTCTCGAGGCTAATCACACCTAACCTCTGGAACTTCCAAAGGGTCCTTCACACCCTTGCTGCAGCTCAAGAAGTTCCCCGACGTACCCGTCTCGACTCGAGAGGAAGCACGAGAGTTCCGCCCACATCCAGAGGAGCCCCGTTTCCGCGTCCTAGCTCGAGAGGAGGGATCCTTTTCCTGCGTGGTCGGGAAAGAATTCCCGGCGTTGTCGTCGCATCTCAAGAGGAGACGCTCTCCACAGGAAAGGTGAGAGGAACTCCAGGGTCGTGCCACCATTCCCAGAGTTCCCCAGATGTCTCCGTCCATTCCAGGGAAACCCTTTTTCCCTGCACTGCCTCGACTTTCAAGCCGAGGATCGACTCACACCACGGTGGCACGTGGGATAGCCCTGTGGGAAAGCCTCGTGGGAAAGCCTAGATGGAAAGCCTCGAGGGAAATCCACAAATCCTTTGATCCACGCGAAGGGAAGCGTGACACTGCTGCTACAGCTCGGGAGGAATGAGCACGTGCATGCCCCCACTCGAGACGAAGGACTGACTCCCCTGGGGAGACTCCAGAAGTACCCCAAGATCCATGTCAGCACTGGAGAGGGAATCCTCAGGTTCCGGCACCGACTCCACACAAGGTCTTAGGCCCCGGCATCGACGGGAGAGGAATCCCGGAGTGGCCCCCGAGCAACTTGCATGGGGACTGGCCTTTCCTGAGGCCACCAGAGCGGGTCCCTGAGGTCCCCGTCGTTAGTCGAGAGCACCTGCCGTCACTCGAGAAAATCCAGGAGGTTCTCCCCTCCAAGCGAGATGAGGCCCATTTCCGCTGAGGCGTCTCTAGAGTAATCACACCTAACCTCTTGAACTTCCAAAGGGTCCTTCACACCCTTGCTGCAACTCAAGAAGTTCCCCGACATTCCCGTCTCCACTCGAGATGAAGCACGAGAGTCTCGCCCACATCCAGAGGAGCCCCCGTTTCCGCCTCCTAGCTCGAGAGGAGGGATCCTTTCCCTGCGTGGTCGGCAAAGAATTCCCGGCGTTCCATCTCATCTCAAGAGGAGGCGCGCTCCTCAGGAAAGGCGAGAGGAACTCCAGTGTCGTGCCACCATTCCCAGAGTCCCCCAGATGTCTCAGTCCAATCCAGGGGAAACCTGTTTTCCCTGCACTGCCTCGACATTCAAGCTGAGGATCGACTCACACCACGGAGGCAAGTGGGACAGCCTGTGGAAAAGCCTCGCGGGATAGCCTAGTGGGAAAGCCTCGAGGGAAAACCCACAGATCCCTTGATCCACGCGAAGGGAAGCTTGACACTGCTTCTACAGCTCGGGAGGAAAGCGCACGTGCATGCCCCCACTCGAGACGAGGACTGACTCCCCTGGGGAGACTCCAGAAGTACCCCAAGATCCATGTCAGCACTGGAGAGGAATCCTCAGGTTCCGGCACCGACACCACACATGGTCTTGTGCCCCGTCATCGATGGGAGAATATCCGGAGACACCCCCCGAGCAACTCGCATGGGGACTGGACTTTCCTGAGCCACCAGACCGGGTCCCTGAGGTCCCCGTCATAAACTCGAAAGCACCTGCCGAAACTCGAGAGAATCCAGGAGGTTCTCCCGTCCAGGCGAGATGATGCCCATTTCCGTTGAGGCATCTCGAGGCTAATCACACCTAACCTCTGGAACTTCCAGAGGGTCCTTCACACCCTTGCTGCACCTCAAGAAGTTCCCCGACATACTCGTCTCCACTCGAGAGAAAGCACGAGAATCCCGTCCACATCCAGAGGAGCCCCTTTTCCGCCTCATAGCTCGAAAGGAGGGATCCTTTCCCTGCGTGGTCGGACAGAATTCCCGGCGTTCCCGTCGCATCTCAAGAGGAGGCGCTCTCCACAAGAAAGGCGAGAGGAATTCCAGGGTCGTGTCACCATTCCCAGAGTCCCCCAGATATCTCCGTCCATTCCAGGGAAAACCTGTTTTTCACTGCATTGCCTCGACTTTCAAGCCGAGGATCGACTCACACAACGGTGGCACGTGGGACAGACCAGTGGTAAAAGCCTCGTGGGAAAGCCTCGAGGGAAGGCTTCGAGGGAAAAGCCACAGATCCCTTGATCCACGCGAAGGGGAAAACGTGACACTCCCGCTACAGCTCGGGAGGGAAATGGCACCTGCATGCCCCCAATGGAGACGAGTACTTACTCCCCTGGGGAGACTCCAGAAGTACCCCAAGATCCATGTCAGCACGGGAGAGGAATCTTAAGGTCCGGCACCGACTCCACACAAGGTCTTAGCCCCGCCATCGACGGGAGAGGAATACCGAGAGGCCCACGAGCAACTCGCATGGGGACTGGCCTTTCCTGAGGCCACCAGAGCGGGTCTCGAGGTCCCCGACCTAAGTCGAGAGCACCTGCCGCAACTCGAGAAAATCCAGGAGGTTCTCCCCTCCAGGAGAGATGAGGCCCATTTCCACTGAGGCGTCTCAAGGCTAATCACACCTAACCTCTGGAACTTCCAAAGGGTCCTTCACACGCTTGCTGCAACTCAGGAAGTTCCCCTACATACCCGTCTCCACTCGAGAGGAAGCACGAATGTCCCGCCCACATCCAGAGGAGCCCCGTTTCCGCCTCCTAGCTCGAGAGGAGCGATCCTTTCCCTGTGTGGTCGGGAAAGAATTCCCGGCGTTCCCGTCGAATCTCAAGAGGAGGCACTCTCCACAGGGAAAGGCGAGAGGAACTCCAGTGTCATGCCACCATTCCCAGAGTCCTCCAGATGTCTAAGTCCATTCCAGGGAAAACTGTTTTCCCTGCACTGTTCGACTTTCAAGCAGAGGATCGACTCACACCACGGTGCCCCGTGGGACAGCCCTGTGCGAAAGCCTCCTGGGAAAGCCTCGTGGGAAAGCCTCGAGGGAAAGCCACAGATCCCTTGATCCACGCGAAGGGAAGCGTTACAATGCTGCTACAGCTCGAGAGTAAAGCGCACTTGTATGCCCCCACTCGAGACGAGGACTGACTCCACTGAGGAGAGTCCAGAAGTTCCCCAAGATCCATTTCAGCACTGGAGAGGAATCCTCAGGTTCCGGAACCGAATCCACACAAGATCTTAGGCCGCAATCGACGGGAGAGGAATCCCGAGAGGCCCCGAGCAACTCCCATGGGGGACTGGCCTATCCTGAGGCACCAGAGCGGTTCCCTGAGGTCCCCATCGTAAGTCGAGAGCGCCTGCCGCAACGCGAGAAAATCCAGGAGGTTCTCCCCTCCAGGCGAGATGAGGCCCATTTCCGCTGAGGCTTCTCGGGTCTAATCACACCTAACCTCTGGATCCTCCAAAGGGTCCTTCACACCCTTTTACTGCAACTCAAGAAGTTCCCCGACATACCCGTCTCCACTCTAGAGGAAGCACGAGAGTTCCACCCACATCCACAGGAGCCCCGTTTCCGCCTCCTGGCTCGAAAGGAGGATCCTTTCCCTGCTTGGTGGGCGAAAGAATTCCCCGCGTTCCCGTCGCATCTCAAGAGGAGGCGCTCTCCACAGGAAAGGCGAGAGGAACACCAGGATCCTGCCACCATTCCAGAGTCCGGCAGATGTCTCAGTCCATTCCAGGGGAAACCTGTTTTCCCTGCACTGCCTCGACTTTCAAGCCGAGGATCGACTCACACCACGGTGGTGGCACGTGGGACAGCCCTGTGGGAAAGCCTCGTGGGAAAGCCTGGTGGGAAAGCCTCGAGGGAAAGCCACAGATCCCTTGATCCACGCGAATGGAAGTGCGACACTGCTGCTACAGCTCGGGAGGAAAGCGCACGTGCATGCCCCCACTCGAGACGAGGACTGACTCCCCTGGGGAGACTCCAGAAGTACCCCCAGATCCATGCAGCACTGGAGAGGAATCCTCAGGTTCCGGCACCGGCTCCACACAAGATCTGAGGCCCCGGCATCGACGGGA
>NW_017197947.1:0-7874 GCF_001704415.2 Capra hircus
ACACACTCCCCGAGGCTTCTTTCTCATGGGAAGCACTGCTCCAACCTAGGAATGTGTCTGCAATGCAAAACACTGACTCTGCTTGAGGCAAGCAGAGCTCTGCCCTTGCTGCAAAACACACTCTCTGTGGATGACTTTCCTTCCTCTAAGGAAGATAGTTTTCCCAGTCTCCTGCTTCCTGAATGTCACACAGCTGGAATGCGCTTGCTTGGAGGTCGTGATTCAGTGGCAATGACCCCTGAGGCCCTTTGCCCAGGGAGGGCTCCCACACTCACAGGCAAATCAAAGCAACTTCCAAGTGAGTCAGCTCTTCACATCAAGTGGCCAAAGTATTGGAGTTTCAGGTTCAGTATTAGTCCTTCCAATGTATATTCAGACCTGATTTCCTTTAGGATGGAGTGGTTGCGTCTCCTTGTAGTCTAAGCGACCTACAAGCATCTTCTCCAACACCACAGTTCAAAAGCATCCAATTTTCAGCTGTCACTTTCTTTATAGTACATCTTTCATATCCATCCATGACATATGGAAAAACCATAGCCTTGACTGGATGGATCTTTGTTGGCAAAGCAACGTCTCGGCTTTTTAATATGCTGTCTAGTTTGGTCATCACTTTTCTTCCAAGTCATAAATACGTTTTAAGTTCATGGAGGCAGACATCACCTGCAGTGATTTCCAAGCCCCCCAAAATAGTCTGCTGCTGTTTCCAATGTTTTCCCATCTATTTGCCATGAAGTGATGAGACTGGATGCAATGATTTTAGTTTTCTGAATGCTGAGCTTTAAGCTAACTTTTTCACTCTCCTCTTTCACTTTCATCAGGAGACTCTTTAGTTCTTCTTCACTTTCTGCCATAAGGGTGGTGTCATCTGCATATCTGAGATTCTTGATATTTCTCCCAGCAATCTGGATTCCAGCGTGTGCTTCCTCCAGCCCAGTGTTTCTCATGATGTACTCTGCATATAAGTTAAATAAGCAGGGTGACAATACACTGCCTTGACATATTCCTTTTCCTATTTAGAACCAGTCTGTTGTTCCATGTCCAGTTCGAACTGTTTCTTCCTGACCTGCATACAGGTTTCTCAAGAGACAGGTCAGGTGGTCTGGTATTCCCATCTCTTTCAGAATTTTTCCCAGTTTATTGTGATCCACACAGTCAAAGGCTTTGGCATAGTCAATAAAGCAGAAATAGATGTCTTTTTTTCTGGAACTCTCTTGCTTTTTCAATGATCCAGTGGATGTTGGCAGTTTGATCTCTGGTTTCTCTGCATGTTTTAAATCCCTCTTGAACATTTGGAAGTTCACAGTTCATGTGAACTTGGAGAATTTTGAGCATTACTTTACTAGTGTGTGAGATGAGTGCAATTGTGCAGCAGCTTGAATATTCTTTGTCATTGCCTTTCTTTGGGATTGGAATGAAAACTGACCTAATGACTAGATGTTTTCAATTGCATATGCTGAAAGAACTGGCTGTGCAGTTTTGAAGAAAAAAAAATCATTTTAACCCATTTTCTCTGAAGTGCAAGGCATATCATGGCCATCCCTGAATCATAAAGTCACCTTTTCTTTATGTAGTCATAGTTTCATGCCTAAATTATAGGCCAACTCGTGCTCAAATGGACTCTGATGTCAGGGGCAGATCAACTAATAAAAAGCTTGGATTGTCCCTCTGGAGGAAAGTGAGATCTTGGTCCCACGAGAAGAATCTGAAGGGTTAAGGGAACTTGCAAGAGTGGGGAAAGCTTAGTCCATCCTACATGTACCAAAATCTTAAATAAGGCTTATTTACTTTACCGAAGTAAAAAAACAGATGATGAAAACAATTATAAATCAATGAAAGGTAAAGAAATCCATAGTCTGTTATCAAAAATTGCATTCTAAGAAAACTTTGTTCTCTTAACCTAGAGAGGAGACTAAATTCCATCTGGTACCAGCTTACCAGAAGACAAACAAACAAACAAACAAATTATCGGTAAGCTTAAAAAAAGTATATTCCATATATCTTGAAGTAGCAGTATTTCTGCAAAGGCATCAGTGTGAAACCATAGAGGACATGGTTAAAACCTGATTAAATAGAAATTGACAATGTAATCTGGTCACTGCTGCGACTTGAAATGCTTTAATATGATAACTGGAATTATAACTGACAGCATTTGACCAGGACATATCAGATTTTCACGGATGTCAGATAATTTCTAGGATATCTATATTAGGAACTGAAGGAATCTTTGAACCTAGGAAAGAAAACAACAGTCTCAAAGGCCCTTGCTGAATCATCTATCAGCAAGGAATGTCTTTGCAAGGATCGCAAAGTGAAGGGAAAATACACCGACCTGCCTCTGCAACTTTGGTCCTCTGAGCAGATCTGGAGGTCTCCCTTTGTATAAGCTAACCTGTTCCTTCCAAATAGAGGTTTGCAACACAAAACAAGTGGCCGCCTATTCTTCCCCGAAGGAGGCTCTCTTTCCCCACATCCTGCGAACTCCCTTTCCCAGCCTCCTGGAAAAGCGCTTCTTGCAGTTCCTTTCAGAAAATCCTATGGACGGAGAAGCCTGGTAGGCTGCAGTCCGTGGGGTCGCTGAGGGTCGGACACGACTGAGCGACTGCACTTTCATTTTCACTTTCATGCATTGGAGAAGGCAATGGCAACCCACTTACTGTTCTTGCCTGGAGAATCCCAGGGACGGGGAGCCTAGTGGGCTACCGTCTATGGCGTCGCACAGAGTCGAACACGACTGAAGCAACTTAGCAGCAGCAGCAGCAGCAGTTCCTTTCTTAGGGGCAGTTATCCCTGAGATTGGGACCTGGAAAGGCAGAGCCACCTCCACACACACGTCTTTTCTGTCCCCTTTCCTCTGGAGGAGAGCTCTAGTGAGCCTAGGTCTGTCAGGAAAATTCTTGGCTTTGACGGGATCCCACCCGGTGTGTGAACCTGCATACCCGACCTAGGGGCCACAGGCACCTGTTTTGCTCGAGTGGGTCCTGGAGGGGTGCAGCATAGCAAGAGCTTAAAAATCCATCCAATTTGTCTTTTTTTTTTACCTCGGAGAGAACGAGTTTGCTCCACCTCCACCCTTTGGCAGTGTGGAGGGAAGAGGGCACCACCCTCTCCCAAAGGGGACATAGGGCCTACCAGGAGAGAAAGGCCCCTTGAGGAGCTGAGCCCAGGTAGGCAGCCAGTGATGTCAAGCACACTCCCGCTGCTTGCTTCTTCATGGGCACTCCCACGATCTGCTAGGAATGTCTTTGCAAGGATCTCAAAGGGAAGGGGAGATACATGGCCCTGTCTCTGGAACTTCAGTCCTCTGAGCAGATCTGGAGGTCTTGAGTTGTATAAGCAAACCTGTTCCTTCCAAATAGAGGCTTGCAAACACACCCCGGTGGTTGCCTCTTCTTCCCCGAAGAAGTCTTTCTTTCCCCACATGCTGCGAACTCCCTGTCCCAACCTCCAAGAATAGCGCTTCTTGCCATTCCTTTCTTAGAGGCAGTTATCCCTGAGCTTGGGGCCGTAGGGAGTAGCCCCACACTCACAGGGAAAGGCAAAGACTCCTCCATACATCTCCTCTATCCCCTTTGCTCTGGAGGAGAGCTCTAGTGAGCCTAGGTCTTTCAGGAAAATTCTTGGCTTGGACAGGATCTCACCCTGTTTGTGAACCTGCATACCCAACCAGGGGCCACAGAGCACCTGTTTCAGTAAAGTGGGCCCTGAAAGGGTGCAGCCTAGCAAGAGCTTGAAAATCCATTCAATTGCTGTTTTTGTACCTCTGACAGAGCGAGCTTGGCTCCACCCTTTGGCAGTGAGGAGAAAAGAGGCATGACACCCTCCCCAAGGGGACATGGGGCCTACTTCGAGAGGAAAGGCCCCTTGTGGAGCTGAGGCCAGGAAGGCACACAGTCGTGTCAAACACACTCCCACTGCTTGCTTCTTCAGGGGCACTCCCGCTATCAGCTAGGAATGTCTTTGCAATGATCACAAAGGGAAGGGGAGATACAGGGCCCTGCTTCTGGACCTCCGGTGCTCTGAGCAAATCTCGAGGTCTCCCGTTGTTGGTCAAGGTCAAGGTCAAGTCAAGGTCAAGTTCAAGTTCAAGTCAAGTCAAGTTCAAGTTCAAGGTCAAGGTCAAGTCAAGTCAAGTCAAGGTCACAAGTCAAGTTCAAGTTCAAGTTCAAGTTCAAGTTCAAGTTCAAGTTCAAGGTTCAAGTCAAGTTCAAGTCAAGTTCAAGTTCAAGTTCAAGTTCAAGTTCAAGTCAAGTCAAGTTCAAGTTCAAGTTCAGTCAAGGTCAAGTCAAGTTCAAGTCAAGTTCAAGTCAAGTTCAAGTTCAAGTTCAAGTTCAAGTTCAAGTCAAGTTCAAGTTCAAGTTCAAGTTCAAGTTCAAGTTCAAGTCAAGTCAAGTTCAAGTCAAGGTCAAGCCAAGTTCAAGTTCAAGGTCAAGCAAGTTCAAGTTCAAGGTCAAGGTCAAGTTCAAGTCAAGTCAAGGCCAAGCCCAAGACCAAGGCAAGGGCAACGCAACGCCAAGGCAAGGCCAAGGCCCAGGCCAAGGCAAAGGCCAAGGCCACCAAAGCGACGCCCAAACCCCGTAACGCCTGACAAAAGGCAGAAGCCACTAGGCCCCTGTGCAGAGGAAGCCACTGAAGGCAGCAAGGCCACAGAGCTCCCCGACTCCCATTCCCACATGAAGATGTGAGGATAAAGGGCCTCATCCCAGCAAAGCACCCGCTCCCACCCCCCAACCCCGGCCCCGCCCCCGCAGCACGCCCCCTGAAACAACACTGTCTTCCCAGAAAAGAGAACGGAGAAGCCATGTGTGTGCCAAAGGAGCAAGATGAACGAACGATGCCACGCCCTCCGAATTTGGGCACACCTGACGCCTCGGAACCCCGGGCCTGGCCGATGGGTCCCAGCCGTTCTCGGGTGGGAGGGGGTCAACACATTGGCCGAGAGCCCTTGCCCAGGCCACCCGCAAATCCCCTGAGATGTGATCCGACCACAGGGACCGAGGGCAAACGTACCGCTTGAGGTGCTGGAGGAGCCGGACGAAGCCATGGTGGGAGAGGCACACGGGCACGCTGCAGACTGCTGGCCGAGTGGGCGGGACCCAGCAGCTCAGGACTCTGGAGAACGGGAGGCGTCTCCGCCACCATTGACGTCAATAGGTTTGGGTGGGGTAGATGGAGGGGCCGCCCCTGGCCTCTTTCCAAGCAGAGACCCTGGACGGAGTCCCGTGGAGCGAGTGGGCTTTTCCCGGGCACGGCTGTGCCCTGGCCGCCAAGATCCCCGTTGGGGTGGGCGGCAGTTCGGGGGCTTTTGGTTTGTGGCCCTCCCTCGCAGCGGGGGGTGGGTTCAACCCCGAGTGGATCAATCAGGGGCCCTCAGCAGTGCCAAGGGAACTCACCGCCCAGGAAACGCCCCTAGGTCCCTTTGAATTGGCCACCAACGCCCCTTTCCCAGCCTGCCTTGCTCTGAGATTTCCCGCCTTTTCACATTCCACAGGTCCCTGGTCCTCGACTGTCCCCCGCTGGCTCCTCCGAGGCATTCCGGGACACCAGACGCTCTCTCCAGCGCCTCCACCTAGATCCCTCGCTGTCCTCGCCTCCGTTTCCCCATGCCCCCTCCCCAACTCCTCCGTGGGCTCTTGGCATCCTTTCCTACAGCAGTCCCAGAGTGCCACCCCGAGGGCTTTGAGTTGCCTGGAGCCCAAGGCTCCGGCCAGAGACCTGAGGGGCCAGCGTCTGGACTGGCAGCTAATGCCATTTGGGGCTTTTCTCACGTGGAGCCTGAGGCCCGCACCTCCGCGGGCAACCCCCAGCGCGAGTGCCCTGGAGATACCCGCCCAAGGGGACAGTGTATCCCCTACTGTGGGAAGGAGGTTCCTGTTTTCCCTGCACTGGTTCGACTTTCACGCCGAGGATCGACTCACACCATGGTGGCAAGTGGAATAGCCTTGTGGGAAAGCCTCATGGGAAAGACTCCAGGGAAAGCCACAGATTCCTTGATCCACGAGAAGGGAAGCGTGACACTGCTGCTACCGCTCGGGAGGAAAGCGCACGTGCATGACCCCACTCGAGCCGAGGACTGACGCAAGCTTGGGAGACTCCAGAAGTACGCCAAGATCCATGTCAGCACTGGAGAGGAATCCTCAGGTTCCGGTCCCGACTCCACACAAGGTCTTAGGCCCGGCATCGACCGGAGAGGAATCCTGAGAGGCCCCCTAGCACCTCGCATGGGGACTGGCCTTTCCTGAGGTCACCAGAGCGGGTCCCTGAGGTCTCCGTCGTAACTCGAGAGCACCTGCCGCAACTCGAGAAAATCCAGGAGGTTCTCCCCTCCAGGCGAGATGAGGCCCATTTCCGCTGAGGCGTCTCGAGGCTAATCACACCTAACCTCTGGAACTTCCAAAGGGTCCTTCACACCCTTGCTGCAAGTCAAGAAGTTCTCCGACATACCCATATCCACTCGAGAGGAAGGACGAGGTTCCCGCCCATATCCAGCGGAGCCCCGTTTCCGCCTCGTAGCTCGAGAAGAGGGATCCTTTCCCTTCGTCGTCGGGAAAGAATTCCCGGCCTTCCCGTCGCATCTCAAGAGGAGGCGCTCTCCACAGGAAAGACGAGAGGAACTCCAGGGCCTTGCCAGCATTCCAAGAGTCCCCCAGATGTCTAAGTCCATTCCAGAAGAAACTGTTTTCCCTGCACTGCCTCGACGTTCACGCCGAGGATCGACTCACACCACCGTGGCACGTGGGACAGCCCTGTTGGAAAGCCTCGTGGGAAAGCCTCAATGGAAAGCGACAGATCCCTTGATCCACACGTCGGCAAGCGTGACACTGCTGCTGCAGGTCGTGAGGAAATGGCAGGTGCATGCCCCCACACGAGATGAGGACTGACTCCCCTGGTGAGACTCCAGAAGTACGGAAAGATTCATGTCAGCACTGGAGAGGCATCCTCAGGGTCTGGCCCCGACTCCACACAAGGTCTTAGGCACCGGCATCGATGGGAGAGGAATCCCTAAAGGCCCCCTGGTAACTCGCATGGGGACTGGCCTTTCCTGAGGCCACCAGAGCGGGTCCCTGAGGACCCGTCGTAACTCGAGAGCACCTGCCGCAACTGGGTAAAATCCAGGAGGTTCTCCCCCTCCAGGCGGGATGAGGCCCATTTCCTCTGAGGTGTCTGGAGGCTCATCACACCTAACCTCTGGAAATTAAAAAGGGTCCTTGCTGCAACTCAAGAAGTTCCCCGACATACCCGTCTCCACACGAGAGGAAGCACGAGGGTCCCGCCCACATTCAGAGGAACCCCGTTTCCGAGATGAAGGATCCTATCCTGCTTAGTCAGGAAAGATTTTTCGGCGTTCCCATGGCATCTCAAGAGCAAGGGTTCTCAATAGGAAAGGCAAGAGGAACTCCAGGGTCGTGCCACCATTTCAAGAGTCCCCCAGATGTCTCAGTCCATTTCAGAGGAACCCGTTTTCCCAGCACTGCCTCGACTTTCACGCCGAGGATCCACTCACACCATGGTGGCATGTGGGACAGCCCTGTGAGAAAGCCTCGAGGGAAAGCCACAGATCCCTTGATCCCCGGACGGGAAGCGTGACACATCTGCTACACTGTCCCTGAGGTCACGGTCGTATGTCGAGAGTACCTGCCGCAACTCGAGAAAATCCAGGAGGTTCTCTGCTCCAGTCGAGATGAGGCCCATTTTCTCTGCGGCGTCTCGAGAGTAATCACAACTAAACTCTGGAACTTCAAAAGTGTCCTAAACACCCTTGCTAAAACTCAAGAAGTTCCCCGACATACCCGTCTCCACTCCAGAGGAAGCACGAGGGTCCGGCAACCGCCAGAGGAGCTCCGTTTCCTCCTCCAAGCTCGAGATGAGGGATCCTT
>NW_017197948.1:0-19872 GCF_001704415.2 Capra hircus
AAGGTCAGTTTTCATTCCAATCCAAACAAAAGCAATGCCAAAGAATGTTCAAACTCATCTCACACGCTAGTAGAGTAATGCACAAAATATCCAAGCCCTGCTTCAGCAATACATGAGCCATAAACTTCCAGATGCTCAAGCTGGTTTTGGAAAAGTCAGAGGAACCAGAGATCAAATGCCAACATCCGCTGCATCATCAATAAAGCAAGAGAGTTCCAGAAAAAGATCTACTTCTGCCTTATTGACTATTCCAAAGACTTTGACTGTGTGCATTACAATAAACCCTGGGAAATTCTGAAAGAGATGGGAATATCAGAGCAGCTGACCTGCCTCTTCAGAGGCCTCTATGCAGGTCAGAAAGCAGCAGTTTGAATGGGATATGAACAACTGCTTCCACATAGGAAAAGGAGTATGTCAAGGCTGTATATTGTCACTCTGCTTATTTAACTTCTATGCAGAGTACATCGTGAGAAAGGCTGTGCTGGATGAAGCACAAGCTGGAATCAAGTTTGTCAGGAGAAATAACCTTAGATATGCAGATTACACCACCCTTATGGCAGAAAGGGAAGAAGAACTAAAGAGCCATTTAACGAAATTGAAAGAGGAGAGTGAAAATGTTGGCTTAAAGCTTCAGCATTCTGAAAACTAAGATCATGGAATCTGATCTGATCACTTTATGCCAAATAGATGGGCAATCACTGTTTCACTTTCTTTTGAGGGGCTCCAGAATCACTACAGATGGTGACTGCAGCCATGAAATCCAAAGATGTTTACTCTTTGGAAGGAAAGTTATGACCAACCTAGACAGCATATTAAAAAAAGCAGAGACGTTATTTTTCCGACAAAAGTCCTGTCTAGTCAAAAGCTATGGTTTTTCTAATAGTCGTGTATGGATGTGAGAGTTGGACTATAAAAGAAAGTTGAGCATAGACAAATTGATGCTTTTGAATTGCAGTGTTGGAGAACTCTCTTGAGAGTCCCTTGTACTGCAAGAAGATTCAAAAAGTCCATCCTGAAGGAAATCAGTCTTGAATATTTACTGGAAGGACTGATGCTGAAGCTGAAACTCCAATACTTTGGCCACCTGATGCAAAAGAGCTGACTCATTTGAAAAGATCCTGATGCTGGGAACAATTGAGGCCCAGAGGAGAAAGGCATGCCAGAGGATAAGATGCTTGGACGGCATCACTGACTCAGTGGCCATGAGTTGAGTAAACTTTGAGAGTTGGTAATTGACAGGGAGGCCTGGTGTGCTGAATTCCATGGGGTTGCACAGAGGCAGAGGACAATTGAGTGACTGAAACTGAAAAGGCTTTCTTTTAATTTTCTTGAGTGTGTTCCTGTTTTGCTGGAAAATGAGCATGGGTTGTCTTGCACTGGAGCTTGCTGCTCTTGGATGGAGCTTGCTTTCAGTGTAGGCATGTATCCTTTTGTATGGGATCTTGTCTATCACTATTCCCTGGGGCCAGGGGTTCTATGATGATCCAAAGTTCTGGATCTGAGCTACCTGCCTCTGGCTTTTGGTCCCCTTCCTTCAGTAACCTTGACTACTCTTTCAACATTGCACAGAAGACAAAACCCCATGTGCATGATGAAACAACTCCACATCCTGAACCGTCAAAGAGATTCACAGTGTTATATAGAGAAAAGAAGAGGGAAGAGCTAGATAGATATGATGAGGAGGAGAAAAGAAAGTCAAAGGGGAAAGAGAGCAATCAAGCCTGTAATGAAATCCCTGAGTGAAAATAGATATTAAGACAATAGAGTCTTAATGCTACAGCAACGGCAACCCACTCCAGTACTCTTGCCTGGAAAATCCCATGGACGGAAGAGCCTGGTAAGCTGAAGTCCCTGGGGTCGCTAAGAGTTGGGCACGACTGAGAGATTTCAGTTTCACTTTTCACTTTCATGGCACTGGAGAAGAAAATCTCAACCCGCTCCAGTACCCTTGCCTGGAGAATGCCAGGGACAGACGAGCCTAGTGGGCTGCCGTCTATGGGGTCGCACAGAGTCGGACACGACTGAAGCGACTTAGCAGCAGCAGCAGCAGCTACAAAACTAATAGCAAATATCAGAAAGCAAAATTAAAAACATAGACTAGAATTTGGACTCCCCAATGTACAATAGAAAATAAACCAAAACATAATTGAACACAAAAATTAGAAAAGATATTGTGGGGTCAGTTCAGTGTCAGGCAATCTCTTGTTCTAGCTTGGCACTTTTTTTCAAAGTCTGCAATAGTCCTTAAATGCAATTTTACTCCTTGACTTTAATCTGTTGTACCTGCCACTTCTGGAGTGGATCTCCTGTCTTATCTTTACTTAGGATGGCCTCCTCAGCTTGCAAATCTCTTCTATGTCTAATCTTAGCCCTAATAGGAAAAGGCGACAGTAGACCTTATTCAGGGTCACTTGCTCTGCTGTGTGGTGGAGGGGCAGGAACACTGCAAACAAATACCTCTGGGATTTGTGGGGAACCCTGGTATGAACGGAAATCACAGGGTCTGCCAAAATCCAAGGTGATGTGCACTTCTCAGATCCAACCACTCAAGCTCCTGGGTGCTCCGTGAGGGCACAGTCACAGGTGGGCCATGTGTCTCATGCACTTCCCAGGCCCAAGCTGCTCAGATTCCCGGGTGTTCTATGAAGGGCCAGTCCCAGGTGAGCCATGCATGTCCCACTCTTGCCAGGCCCAACCAGTCCAGACTCCCCAGTTCTCTGTCAGGGCACAGTCCCAGGTGGGTTCTTTGTCTCTTGCACTTCCCAGGCATAAACTGCTCAGATTCCTGAGTGTTCTCTGAAAGCCCAGTCCCAGCTGAGCCATACATCTCCTGCTCTTCCTAGGGCCAAGTGGCCTGGTGTTCTGCTAGAGCATAGTCCCAGGTAGGCTCTTTGTCTCATGCGCTTCCCAGGTCCATGCTGCTCAGGTTACAGGATGTTCCAGAATACACTGTTCCAGAGAGCAACTCAGGCTCTCGGGATAGCTGTGATGTCATAGTACCTGGTGGGCCATCATTTTTGTGTACTGCTCAGGTTCAATCTGGGCAGTTTCTCAGATACTCCACAAAGATACAGTTCATGGTGAGCTGTGCATCTCCTCAGAGGAGCTGATCTCAGGTTATGACACTCTTGGCAGCTTTACACTGTCCCAGAACCCAGGAAGCCATGGTTAGAGGCTGTTCATGGATAGAGTCTGCTCACAGCTTGGAAGGAGATGCAGTCTCCTGGGCCTAAAAGTTTATGGCCTTCTGCCTCTGGTTGTCACCATTCTGAATCTTTGCCTCCTGGGAGGGCCATAATGGAAGCTGGCTTGCTCTCCTGTGGTAAATACTAGGGCACAGTCTGTTCTGTGAGCAGGTCAGGGGTCGCAGTGTGGTCTTAGAGCCTTCCCATGGGAACATTCATTTTATTTATTTATTTATTTATTTATATTTTGTCTCTCTAGCATTCTGTGGTTCAGGCGGCTACATTACATTAGTCCTCTCAGAGTGTCCTCAGGGCATTCAAACCCCATCTTTATTCTAAGGACTGAAGATGCAGAGGGTGCCTCCGTACATAGCCCCCACTCAAGGTGGTTGAACATGAGACTGTGAGGCAATTCTCCACTGATAACTGCATTTTTGGCTTAAATTCTGAGATGATTTTTGTTTGAGGGGGAGTGGGTGCTTATACTATGCTCTGAGATTCCAAAGTGGCCCACTGAATCAACCTCTGAGAGGGTTTCCTGCGGTATGGAAACTTCTCCTTCTCTAACAGCTTAAGATGAATAGTTCCATATTCATGATCCCTGAAGAAGAAGATTTAACTTCAGGATCAGGGGCCAGGTTTGATCACTCAAGAGCTCTTGCATAGCAGAGTTTTATTAAAGTAAGAAAAGGGACAGAGAAAGCTTCTGACATGGACATCAGAAGGGGACCAGAGAAAGCCCCCCCCACCCCCCTTGCTAGTGTTAGCAAGGGAGTTACACACATTTTAACATAGTTATTATAATAAATTAAAAGAATGTCTCAAGTTTGTGAAAACTTTGCCAGACCTATTCCCACAATTTATATTTTAGGATAAAAGGATTAGAATTTAACAATAGAAAGACCCTACCAGACCCACTCCCATAATACACCTTCTAAAATATTAGGATTAGTCAGAAGGTTTTCAGGAAGGAGAAACTGTCCTCAAACATGACACACCGTTGCTTTATAATCTCAATTACAGAGTTTAAACTGAGTTGTTTACTGTGTAATCATCAGTTCCACGTTTAAAGGGAAAAAAATATCACTTTATGTGACTAAGACTAAGGAATACAGAGAATATAGGAATATAGAGAAAAGCAAACAACCAGCAAACAAACATGTTTGCCGTTTTCTCCTCCTTGAGATTTCCAGAACCCTCCATCTTCTCCTCAACAATCCAGACACCTTTCTCCATTTTGGGGAGCCCAGACTTCTTATCAAACTAACTTGCAATTGACTTTCTATCCCCAGCACAAGTTCAGTTCAGTTGCTCGGTCCAACTATTTGTAACCCCAAGAACTGTGGCACACCATGCTCCTCTGTCCATTACCAGCTTCCATAGCTTGCTCAGACTCGTCTCCATTGAGTCAGTGATGGACTCAAACTCATCCTCTCTCATCTGCTTTTCCTCCTCCCTTCAAACTTTCCCAGCACTGGCGTCATTTGCGAGAGTCAGTTCTTCTCATTAGGTAGCCAAGGTATTGTAGCTTCAGCTTTAGCATCAATCCTTCCAATGAATATTCAGGACTGAATTTATGACTGACTGATTTTATTTCCTTGCTGTCCAAGGGACTCTCAATAGTCTTCCCCAACACCATACTTCAAAAGCATCAAGTTTTCAGGGCTCAGCTTTCTCTATAGTTCAACTCTCACATCCATTCATGACTACTCGAAAAATTATAGCTTGGACTAGAAAGACTTTTGATGGCAAGGTAATGTCTCTGTTTTTAAATATGCTGTCTAGTTTGGTCACAGCTTTTTTTCCCAAGAAGCATGTATCTTTTAATTTTATGCTGCAGCCACCATCTACAGTGATTTTGGAGCGAAGAAAATAAAGTCTCTCACTGTTTCCATTGTTTACCCATCTACTTGCCATGAAATCATGGGACCAGATGCCATAATCTTTGTTTTTGAATGTTGAGTTTTAAGCCATCTTTTTCACTTTCATGTTTCACTTTCATCAAGAGGGCTCTTTAGTCCCTCTTCACTTTCTGCTATATGGGTTTTGCCATCTGTGATACTGAGGTTATTGCTATTTCTCCCAACAATCTTGATTCAGGTTTGTGTTTCATCCAGTCTGGCATTTCACATGATGTACACTGCATCTAAGCAGGGTTGCAATTCAGAACCAGTCCATTGTTGCATGTCTGGTTCTAGAATCAGTCTCTATCCCTAAATCATTTGTCTCTCTATTCTTGTTTATCCCTTCTCCTACCTCATTATGAACAAATTTATTGGCCTTTCTGGGTATCTAGTGTCCTCTGCCAGCATAGAGAACTTGTTTAGTGAAAGTTACTCCATATCCTGACAATCTTTGGAGGTATTTACTGAGGAATATTTGAACTCCTCCTCATATGTCACTGCCATGTTAGGATCAGTCTACCGAGTTTATTTCAAGTGCTCTAAAGTAGGCACACTGTCAATATAACACCATCAAGTGCTGTTGAGCTCATAGTGTGAAGCATGCACTCAGTGAAGCTACTGAGCTCACCCTCTGTAGTATGCATCCAGCAGCTACTTAGTTTGCACTCTGAAGAATGCTTCTTACCACTGTTGTGCCCCGCTTGGTGGCAATTATCCTGCAGTTCATGATCTGGCACTCATGATTGTATGCACCACTACTTCTGATTATGCATGCAGCAACTACTGAGGTTGAGGTCACGAGTTTGCATTCTGCTTTTACTAAGAATTGAATTAGGACAGGTGCACTGATTAGCTTGCACTCTGGAACACACATTACAACTCTAGAGCATAAGTATCACAACCAAGTGCATCTGCACCCTGGACCTGGCGTGCGGTAACGACTGAAAACGCAGGAAGTTTTCACACTTACTGACCCCTGAGTTGAAACCGCTGCTGCTGCTGCTGAGGCTAAGCCACTTCAGTCGTGTCTGACTCTGTGTGACCGCATGGATAGCAGCCCACCAGTCTCCCCTATCCCTGGGATTCTCGGGGCAAGAATACTGGAGTGCGTTGCCACTTACTTCTCCAATGAATGCATGCATGCTAAGTCGCTTTAGTCTTATCGACTCCGTGCGAACCTATGGACAGTAGCCCACGATGCCCCTCTCTCCACGGGATTCTCCAGGCAAGCATATTGGGGTGGGTTGCCATTTCCTTCTCTTATGTCAAACCACACATGCTACAAACACTGAGCTTGCCCTCTGGAATACGCGCTTGTCAATACTGAGGCCGCCATCTGGAGGACGCTCGGCGGAACTACTTAGTTTCCAATCTGGATCACCCTTTCTGCCACTATGGAGACTATTAACAAGCTTTAGAACAAGCGCATTGCTGTCACTGAGACTGCACAGTAGAACATACATCCCATCACTCCTAAACCCGGGTTCTTTAGGATATGGCCTGCCACTACTGAGCCTGTCCCTAAAACATGCCTGTTGTAAGTACACATACACTTTTGGTGTATTACACTCTGGATTCTGCATCCCTGCACTACTGAAATTGCCTTCCAGAGCAAGAGTTCATCACCGGTTGAACTTTCACTCTGAAGCATAAGTATCACAATCATAGCTTGTTGCTTTATAGGTAAGTCAGGCCACTACTCAACCTGCACTGTAGTTCAGGTGTGCCTAAACAATTACTGAACTCGCACTCTGAAGTTTCCTTCTGGACACAACTGAGCCAGCACTCCTGTAGACAGAGTGAGTTTAAACACGGGAGGACATGGTACACCTCTACTGAGCATGAGCTCAAGGGCACGCATCTGGGCTCTGCTGAGAACATGCTCTAGTTGCACACATGCCACAGTAACTGAACGTGCAGCTGGGGGTACAGATCTCATGACTACAGAGTGCTCACATTTCATCATGGGTTTTGCACTACTGAGGTTTACTCAGAAGTATATATCCCATCATGACTGTGTGTGCCTTCAAGAGCCAATGTTCTGACACTACTGAGACTGTGCTGTAGAGTAAGAACGCCTGAACTACACAACTGCACACTGAATCATGCATCCCAGCAGTATAAATCCTAGCGCTACAGCACACTTGTCACTTCTGAGTCCTTACATTAAGCAGGCATGGCACAGCTGGTGAGCATGTGGTCTAGAGCGTGTGTGTGGCCATTACTAATTTCATACTCGGAAGCATGTGTCTTGCCACTTGTAAACCCAGGCCCCAAAACACTTATGTTTCAGCTACTGATTTTGCACCCTGGTACACTGCTTTATCACTGCGGAGCCTGCCTTATAGAGCATGAGTTCCACTACTACTAATCTTGCTCAATGGCCTGTGTGCTTAAACCTGTGAGCCTACACTCTGCCACTGAAAATTGCCAATGACTTGGCTTACCCTCTGTTGCATATTTTCCCCACTCTTCCTCCTGCACTCTAGAGCAGGTGTCCCAACGACTGAGTTTGCACTCTGGAGGACCTACTCCAGGAGGCTGCTTTCTAAAACACATATCCTACCCACGAGTGAACCGTCATTCTAGATCAACTGTGTGACCACCAGTGACCTTGACTTCTGAAGAATAAAGTCACTTCCTTGAGGTATTGCTCTAGAAGGTGTGTGCAACAATTACCCCAGTGACATTTTATACCAGCAATTTTGCTGCTAGTCATCCAGCACTCTAGACTGTGCAAGCTGTGAGTAGTGTACCTGTATATCTAGGGATGATGTGCCAGCACTACAGACCTGGTGTATACTTCCTATGTCCTGCCTCAATTGATCACGGGTCACAATACACATATGCCACGACCCTTGCGCTTGCATTGTTGAGGCCTGTCTTCTCACTACTGAGCTTGTGTGGCAGAGCAGGTATATCACATTTTCTGAATTTGATCTCTGGTATGCAACCAAAAATAAAAACCCAGCTTTCAAGAGAACATGTCCCTCTGCAGTCTGCACTCTTGAGCAAGGGCACTGCAACTCCTGAGACAACCCTCTGAAGCACATGCAGAGCAGGCATGCTGCATCTGCTGAACTTAGCTCTTCAGCATGCCTCTCAACAGTGAAACACACTTTAGGCATACCCCTGCTAATACAGACCCATGATCTAGAGCAGGCATGCTTCAAATACTGAACCTTTGCTTTAGAGAACACGTGCTTCATCTCCTGAGACTGTGCTTTTGAGGATTCTCCCCACCACTACTTAGACTGTGCTCTAGAGCGGGTGTGGCACAAATACTAGGATGGCACTTTGGAGCCTGCATGCATCACTACTGCGTCTCAGCTCTAGCCTGGAAGTACTGAGACCGCTTAGCTTGCAATCCGGAGCACACGTGCTGCCACTAGTGTGCTTGCACTTTAGAGCAGGCTGTCTGAAGCCATCCCATTGGCCTTGGCAACATGCATCCAGCCAGTGCTGAATGCACACTAGAGCACAGTTCCTGCCACGATTGAGCATGTACTCTACCACAAGATGTCTAAAAGTGCTCAGTTGCATTGCAGAGCATACCTCTTTCCACAACTGAACTTGCATTCTACAGGAAATGCTACACAAACACTGATCTTGTGCTCTGGAATTGGCACACCATAAATAATTTTCTTAACATTTGAAGCATATGTCTGGCCAACACTAAATCCATGCTTTAGATCAGCTGTGCTAAAATCACTGAGCTTGCCCTCAACAGTATATCTGAACTCACATTTTATAGCACACCTACTACCATTGTGGATTCTGTGCTCTAAAACTCTCGTGAGATGAGAGAACAATATGGTGGACATCTCTCCATGGATACATCAGGCATACACCTTCAGACACAGAAGAGTGATCAGAACATTACCAGAAAGTAGACAGGAGTACCTGACAAGTGGAAAAGAATATATAGAACCACGCAAAACTCAGTAGGATGAAAGAACTGGCGGAAAAGTCAGGAGTGTTAGTAGGACTGGATCTGCCCTGAGTGGGTGAAGGGACTGAAGCTGAGGTCCAATCCCACATTGGGTCAATTGTCTGAATCATAGAATATGCATTTAAAGCTGAGAGTGAAACAGCTGATCTGTGGAAAGCTAGGTGCAATGAGAATCAGAGAGTCCTTGCTGCAGCGGTACATACCCCATACAAGGACATCTATCCCCTGAAAGGCACAGTGGGTGGGAGCTTCAGATTAGGGATTTTGCGGCAATTCATGGGGAGGGCTGCTGTTTACTGGGGAGAGAGGGAGAAAGGGAGTGTGAGGGAGGAGACTCTGGTAGGGAATGCCTGTGGAGGAAAGCCAGGCATCCATGAAAGCAAGGCAATAACACCGAGTCACATGTAGGGGGTGGAGCAATCACCATAGCCTGTCTCTCCCCACATGCTATCATCAGCAGTTACTACAAGAGTGAGGCTGACCCATCAAATGCTGAACACACTGAAATGCAGAGCAGGGCACCACCCAGGGTCCTCCTTTAAGTGCCTGATGCACCATACTAGAGTAGAATCCCACTCAGGATGCTCCTTTCAGTGTCAGATGCACTGATTTACACAGTAGGACCCCAGCCAGGAAAGTCTCTCTATGTGCTGACACTTTGAACGACAGAGAAGGATCCCAGGCAAGGAAGCCTTCTGAATGGCTGAATAGGTGGAACTAGGGAGAAGACTGGACAAAGAGGCCTTCTTATCACCAGATACAAGAGCTAAAAAGAAAAAAAAAAGACTCTGATAGGGCCATAACTCCTGTTGTGTAGTCAGTCTGTGTCCCTGCACCCTACCCATTTGACACCACCTGGGTCCCTCAAAGCCAAGCAGCTGCTCCACCTTCACAGTTAACTCTCATTGGAAAAAAGCTGCTACGGGTTAAAAAAAAAAAAAAAATCCTGCAAGTATTTGCACAGGATTGCTTCAGTCCTGTCTAACTCTCTGTGGAACACATTTCACCACTACAGAGAACAAGCTCTAAAATGCATATAGTGGAACAGCTGATCTTTTCCAGTCTTGTAGCCACTGCTGAGTTTTCCAAATTTGCTTGCATATTGAGTTCAGCACTTTCATAGCACTATCTACTAGGATTTGAAATCACTCAACTGGAGTTCTCTATCTCCACTGGCTTTGTTTCTACTGATGCTTCTTGTGGCCCACTTGACCTCACATTCCAGGGTGTTTGGCTCTAGGTGAGGGATTACATCATCATGGTTATCTGGATCACGGAGATCTTTTCTGTATAGTTCTTCCATCTTTCCTGTATAGATTTTTGCTACCTCTTCTTAATATCTTCTGCTTCTGTTCAGTCCATACAATTTCTGTCCTTTATTGTGTCCACCTTTGCATGAAACGTTCCCTTGGCATCTCTAATTTTCTTGAAGAGATCTCTAGTCTTTCCCATTCTGTTGTTTTCCTCTATTTTTTGCACTCATCACCGAGGAAAGCTTTCTTATCGCTCTTTGCTATTCTTTGGTACACTGTATTCATATGGGTATATCTTCCCTTTTCTCCTTTGCCTTTTGCTTCTGTTCTTTTCTCAATTATTTGTAAGGCCTCCTCAGACAACCATTTTGCGTTTTTGCATTCATTTTCTTGGGGATGGTCTTCATCACTGCCTCCTGTACAATTTCGTGAACCTCCATATGTAGTTCTTCAAACACTCTATTATGCCTAATCCCTTAAATATTTTCTCATGTCCACTGTACCATCGTAAGGGATCTGATTTAGGTCAAACCTGAATCATCTAGTGGTCTTCCCTCCTGGCTTCAACTTAAGTCTAAGTCTATAGAAAATACGGAGCTTCCACTCTGATCCTTCCTTCTTACAGGTATTTGTCCACCATTTTAGAGCACTTTTGCCGCACCTATTTATCTTCACTCTGAAACATATGTACCGTCACTCCTGAAAGGATGCTCAAGTGCATGCATTTAACTCCCACTGAGCCTGCGCTCCACAGTAGTCATGCCGATCTACTAAGCTTGCATTCTGCCGCGTGCATCTTTCACTATTTAGACTATGATACTGCATAGTTGCAATCTCAAGCTTATCTTCTTCAACTTTCAGCTTTTATACCGGCACACATGTTCTGCCCCTCCCGAGCCCACTTTCTTGAATAGATATGAAACAACTGTTGAGGTTGTATTCTGGAGCATGTCCCTGCTATTTCTGAATGCATTCTTTTTTATTTCTTCATATTTCTTTTAAAAACGATTTATTTTAATTGGAATAGAATTACTGTGTATTACTGTGATGGTTTTTGACATATACATCAACATGAATCAGCCACATGGATACATGTGTCCCGCTATCCTGAACACAACTCAAACCTCCCTTGCTACCCCATGGCTTCTGGGTTCTTCCACAGCACAAGGGTTGGATGCATCTTTCATGCATTGCACTTGCACTGGGCATCTCTTTTATATATGGTAATTTACCTGTTTCAATGCTATTTTCTCAAATCATCCCATCCTTGGACTCTCCCCTTGAGTCTCAGAGTCTGTTCTTTATATGTGGATCTTTTTTACTAGCCTTCGTGCAGAATCATTGTTACTGTCTTCCTAAATCCCATTTATACGCATTAGTAAACAATATTTGCCTCTCTCATTCTAACTTTTTTTTTTTTACTCTGAATAACAGGCTGCAGGTTGAACTGCCTCACTCAAAGTGACACAAATATATGTTTTTCTGTAGCTAAGTAATATTCTATTTGAATATATAGCACAACTTCCTTATATTTTCATCTGCTGATATGCATCTAGATTACGTCCATGTCATAGCTTTTGTAGAGAGAATTGTAATCAACATTGGGGCACATGTGTCTCTTTTGATTGTAACCCCCTCTGGGTATATGCCAAGAAGGGGGGTTGTTCAGTCATATGACAGTTCTAGTCCAAGTTTCTCAAGGAATCACCAAACTGTTCTGCATACAGGTTGCACCAGTTTGTGTTACCCCTAGAAGTGCATAAGGGTTAACTTTTCTCCACAACCTCCCCAGGATGTCGTGCTTGTAGAATTTCTGGTGATGGCCACTCTGGACAGTGTGATATGGCTACACGTTAAATTTTAATTTTTGTGTCTCTAATAATGAATGATTTTAAGCATATTCCATGTGTTTGTTAGCCATCTGTATGTCTTCTTTACAGAAATGTCTGTTTAGGGATTTTTCCCCCGTTTTAGTGATGCTGTGAAAGTGCTTCACCCAATATGGCAGCAAATTTGGCAAACTCACCAGTGGCTCAAGGACTGGAAAAGGTCAGTTTTCATTCCAATCCCAAAGAAAGGCAGAGCCAAAGAATGCTCAAATCACTGCATAATTGCATCCACCTCACACGCTAGTAAAGTACTGCTCAAAATTCCCCAAGCCAGGCTTCAGCAATAAATGAACCATGAACTTCCAGATGTTCGAGCGGGTTTTACAAAAGGCTGAGGCACCAGAGATCAAAATGCCAGAATTAGCTGGATCATTGACAAAGCAAGAGAGTTCCAGAATAACATCTATTTCTGCCTTATTGACTATGCCAAAGTCTTTGACTGTGTGGATCACAATAAACTGGGGAAAACTCTGAAAGAGATGGGGATACCAGACCACCTGACCTGCCTCTTGAGAAACCTATATGCAGGTCAGGAAGCAACAGTTCGACCAGGACATGGAACTACAGACTGGTTCCAAATAGGAAAACGAGTCTGTCAAGGCTATATATGGTCACTCTGCTTGTTTAATTTATATGCAGAGTATATCATGAGAAATGCTGGGCTGGAAGAAGCACCAGCTGGAACAAAGACTGCCAGGAGAAATATCAATCACCTCAGATATGCAGATGACACCACCCTTATGGCAGAAAATGAAGAGGAACTAAAAAGCTTCTTGATGAGAGGGAAAATGTTGGCTGAGAGCTCAAAATTCAGAAAACGAAGATCATGGCATCTGGTCACATGACTTCATGGGAAATAGATGGGGAAACAGTGGACACAGTGTCAGATTTTATTTGGGGGGCTCCAAAATCACTGCAGATGGTGACTGCAGCCATGAAATTAAAAGACGCTTACCCTATGACAGGAAAGTTATGACCATCCTAGATAGCATATTCAAAAGCAGAGACATTATTTTGCCAACAAAGTTCCATCTAGTCAAGACTATGGTTTTTCCAATAGTCTTGTTAGGATATGAGAGTTGGACTGTGAAGAAAGCAGAGCACTGCAGAATTGATGCTTTTGAACTGTAGTGTTGGAAAAGACTCTTGAGAGTCCCTTGGACTGCAAGGAGGTCCAGCCAGTCCATTCGAAAGCAGATCATTCCAGGGTGTTCTTTGGAAGAGATGATGCTAAAGCTGAAACTCCAGTACTTTGGTCACCTCATATGAAGTGTTGACTCACTGGAAAACTCTGAAGCTTGGAGGGGTTGGAGGCAGGAGAAGGGGACGACAGAGGGTGAGATGGCTGGATGGCATCACTGACTCGATGGACGTGAGTTTGCGTGAGCTCCGGGAGTTGGTGATGGACAGGGAGTCCTGCTGTGCTGCAATGTATGGGGTTTCAAAAAGTCACACACGACTGAACTGAACTGAACTGAACGGAAGCAACTGACAAAGAATCTATCTCAAAAATATACAAACAACTCCTGAACCTCAATTCCAGGAAAAATACACGACCCCATGATAAAATAGGCCAAAGGAGTAAACAAACATTTCTCCAAAGATGACATACAGGTGGCTAACAAACACGTGAAAAGATTCTCAACATCACTCAGGATCAGAAAAACGTGAATCAAAACTATAATGAGGTGCCATTTCACACCAGTCTGAATGACTGCTATCCAAAAGGCTACAAGCAATAAATGCTGGGGACGGTGTGGAGAAAAGGGAATGCTCTTACACTGTTATTGGAATTGCAAGCTAGTACAGCCACTATGGAGAACACTGTGGAGATTCCTTAAAAGACAAACAAACAAACTAACTAAACTGTAAGCAGAACTGTCATACGACCTAGCAATCCCACTGCTGGCCATACACACCAAGGAGACCAGAACTGAAAGAGACACGTGTACCCCAATGTTCATCACAGCACTAGTTCTGATAGCCAGGGCATGGATGCAACCTAGATGTCCATCAGCAGACTAATGGATAAGAAAGCTGTGGTACATATACACAATGGAGTATTACTCGGCCACTAAAAAGAATACATTTCAATCAGTTCTAGTGAGGTGGAGGAAATTGAAGCCTATTATACAGAGTGAAGTTCGCCAGAAAGAAAAATACCAATAGAGTAAACTCGCGCATATATGTGGAATTTAGAAAGATGGTAATGATAAACTTGTACGTGAGATAGCAAAATAGACATCTATGTATCGAAACCGTCTTTTGGACTCTGTGAGTGGGGCGAGGGTGGGATGATTTGGGATAATGGCATTGAAACATGTATAATATTATTTGTCAAACGATACGCCAGACCAGTTTGATGCGTGATACAGGATCCTCGGGGCTGGTGCACTGGGATATCCATGAGGAATGGTTTGAGGAGGGAGGTAGCAGGGGTTTTCAGGATAGGGAACACGTGTACACCCGTGGCAGATCCATGTTAATGCATGGCAAAACCAATACAATATTGTAAAGCAATTAGACTACTATTAAAATGAAACAAATTATATTAAAAAATAAATAAAATTGTGTCCAACGTGAGGAAAACAACAGCATTTTTTGAACAATGTCACTAAGTAAACTTGAGTTGCAATTTTCTGGGTTCAAGGTGCCCTCATAAGTATGAGCCCTAACTCTTATTACAGAAAGAATAGTGGAAAATGAGCTAGATTAAAGGAGAGCTTTTCAGCAACAAGATATGAATGTTTCAGCCAGAAAGATATTAAGTAATGTAGGGCTTCCCAAACAGTTTATTAAGATCTTGGGAGCTAGCAATGAGTGCGGTCACCTAAACAAAGTTGCCTAAAATTATATTTTGACATATATACATATATACACCTGTCTATGCATGAGTGTGTGTATGAAAAAACAGTGCAATGGCTTTAAATTCCTGTTAGGTGTAATAGGAATGGGAAAAATATAAAACCCAAATGTAGAATGATTCAAAATTTACTCGACTGTTGAATATTATGTAAGTTGAGATACTTCAAAATATGTTTTCTTGGCTGCATGTAAAATATGAGGACTCTTTTATATCACTCACCTCTCTCCTTTTCATAAATTGTATACCAATTTTCAATTGTCCAGTTTAATGACAAAATACTGATATAGAAATATATATATATAATATATAAAATAGAGAAATATGTTTTCATATCATAAACTATTGATAGCAAGCTTAGATTTTAGAATTATTTCCAACTCCATGCTCCATCTCAACAGGAAAGAGCCAAAGTTGTTGCTGACTCAATCACTCCAAGAGCTGGGAAACCTGAAAAAGAAACTGAACCTGCCACTGAGATTTTGTGTCACATTTATGACTGAGCTCCAAGTCCAAGACTGGTTTTCCCTTTCTTGTACTAGTTCAGTCCCTTCCTAAGACTGAAAAGCATGGAAATCGAGTGAGAGAGGTAGGAGATTGTAGACCTCCTCAGTGTTCAAAAGTAATTTTAATCAGAGAAGCTAGAAAGGACAGAAACTAAGGAAAATAATCAAGCTGATAGACAATATTAATGGTTTAGCCATTAATCAAACTCAAGGGTCTTTTAGTCCCTCCTCAAGGGCCATCGTGGAGAAGGAAATCGGCCACCCACTCCAGCTGTTCTGCCTGGAGAATCCCAGGGATGGGGGAGCTGGGGGGCTGCTGTCTTTGGGGTCGCCCAGAGTCGGACACAACTGAAGCAAATTAGCAGCACCAGCAGCAGCAGCAGCAGCAAGGACCATGGATGACATTCTGAGCAATATCCTGTGAAAAAGTTTAGAGATGCTAAAGCCCAAACCAGGCATGAAATTTAAGCACATAGTTGGAGCTAGACGGTCAATGATGTGGACTCCCAATATCCTCAGTAATAGGCCATTAGTAGAATGTCCCAATATTGATCACAGACCCCATGTTCCACCCTCACTCATCCACTAAAATATTTCCCCTGAAAGTATTTGGGGATTTGCGTCTTTGAAGCACCAGCTGCTAAGACACCTTGCTTGGTCTACAATAAGCACTTTTTTTTTTTTTTCCCCACTGAAACCCACAGTCAATTCATAAATCTTTTTGCACAGAAGCAAGTAGACCAAGTCTGCTAGGGTAACAGTACTGAATATTAAGATTGTGTGTATAGAAGGATGATAAATCACTTTTGTTTCAGAAATAAAGTAGATTTATTGATGTGAGTTTTCGATAACCCTGTATCCGAGACAGCAAAAGAGACACAGATGTATAGAACAGTCTTTTGGACTCTGTGGGAGAGTGAGAGGGTGGGATGATTTGGGAGAATGGCATTGAAACATGTATAATATCATATATGAAATGAGTCACCAGCCCAGGTTCAACGCATGATACTGGATGCTTGGGGCTGGTGCACTGGGATGACCCAGAGGGATGGTACAGGTTGGGAGAAGGGAAGGGGTTCAGGAAAGGGAACACTATATACCTGTGGCAGATATATGTTAATGTATGGCAAAATCAATACAATAATGTAAAGTAATTAACCTACAATAAAATAAAAATTTATTAAAAAAAAAAATCATCCAAAAACCTCCATACCTACATTGAAACCAAGCACCACCAAGAGCCAATAAGTTCTAGAGGAAGACATACCATGCAAATTCTCCAGCAACACAGGAACATAGCCCGGAGCTTCAATATACAGGTTGCCCAAACAGCAAACCATAGACATCTCAAACCTCACTACTGGACACTTCATTGCCCTCCAGGGAGAAGAGATGCAGCTCCACCCACGGAACACTGACACAAGCTTCCCTAACCAGGAAACTTGCAAGCCACTCATCCAACCCCAGCCACAGGGAGGAACCCCACAATAAAGAGGAACCACAAACTGCCAGAAAGAGAAAGGCCATCCCAAACACAGCAACCCAAAAACAAAAACAAAACTTTAGTAACAAGATTTTGCATGCTTCATGGTTTTGGTTACTATTTCTGTCAGCAGTCTGTATTTTAAGTTGATGCTGAAGTAAACACTGGTTGAACATTACCCTTCAATTGCTAGGAGACCAGTGACTTTGTCATGTCGCAACTAACCTTCGATTGCTAGGAGACCAGTGATTTTGTATGTCACAGCTTTTTGACTGGAGGACCTCTGTGATGTCCAGAGAGTTTCTCTCTGTAGGCCAGCCAAACATCATTTGAAGTTGCATTGTGTAAAACCAGACAAATGAGAAAATTATCTGAAGAAAGATTTCCCTGAGATGGCACATATTTCTTCAGAAATTCAAGATGGACCTCCTAAAATGAATCCACTGGTTCAGAAACCTCCATTAGATCTTCTTGTATGATTATACAACTGGGGACTCAGTTTTGAGATCTATGATTGAAGAATATGCTTTTCAGGCTTTGTCTGAGGATCTTGTGATCAAAAGGCCATACTACACATATTCTGTCCCAGAAAAAGATGATGGGAATGATTTTCTTTCACTCACATTTCCACAAAAACTTTGGAATATAGTTGAAAGTGATCAGTTTGAATCTGTTTGGTGGATGAGACAGGCACATGTAGAGTGATCAATGAAGAACTCTTCAAGAAAGAAGTCTTGGAAAGAAAGATCGTTTCAGAATATTTGAAACCAAGAGTATGAAAAGTTTAATTCGACAGCTTAATCTTTATGGATTTCATAAAAACCGACAAACTGTTCAAAGATCGGCTTCACTACCTGTCTTTCTGGAAGAAGAAAACAACATCTCTCTTTTAACTAAGGTATTCAAAAATTTCTTTATTGGCAATATGTCAGATTAAATCATGTGACCTAGAAAGCATGTTCATATATGTAGCTAAAATGGAGTTTAAACTTGAGATAACAAATTATTGAAAAAGTTTTATTTTTTTTTGAAGTTGAGAAACAGCTGGAGGTTAGAATATTGGATGTTTACCAAATTCCGAGCAACTTGAAACCAGATACAAGTTCTGAAGCTACTTAAAGTGGTATTTACTGTATATATACAACATATTTTTAGTTGAGCATATACATTCTAACATGTTACCTGTTAAAAGTACCAACAGATGTATTTTATTTGATGTTATTAATTGCTTCCATTAAAGGAAACTTATAGCGATATGAAGGAATGAAATTAGTAAAGAATGAAAAATGAATATAATAGAGAAGAAATATTGTAACAAAACCAAAACTTTACTCTCCCATATGACTACTAGGAGACTTCCAGCAGAACAGGGCATTTAAAAAAGTCTCTGTAACGGCCAAGAAAGAAATACTTTAGGCTTTGCGAATATGATCTTGGGCGATTAATTGTTTTCAGCCATAAATAATAACCAAAGAAACTGGCAAGCCCCTGTTCCAACTTTAAAGACTCCAAAATTTGAATTTCACACAATTTTCACGTCAGAAAATAAAATTATTTTCGGTTTTCCTCAGCCATTAAAAGTGTAGAGCATAAGATTAAAAAAAAAAATAAGAAGAAAAAATTAAAGCTCATTCTCAGCTCAGAATAGACTGTGCAAAAAACAAGGTCAGGCTGCCCTGCATTGATTGAAATGTAATTCCAAGAGGAGGGGCTTCAAGATCCACTGTACGATCAAATTCCTTAAGCAAAGAACTTGCTTAAGGGAGGTCACCCCTGAGGGCTGTGAGTGCTGGACACCATCACTGGACTCCCCTGATAGACTTGGAGGCCGTTCTCAGCCCAGTGCCCTGGCGACTGTGCCATCTGTTTTTTCTTTCTTTGTGTTTGGTGAGCTGAGCAATCTTGACCCAAGACCCTTGAGATTCAGATTCGGCCTGACCACGCCCACAGGTGTTTTACCGGGTTGTGGGCGGCCGAGGGGGGAGGGCGGGGGGAGAATCCATCGCCGGCTCAGGCGCCCAACTCGGCCTCCCGGCCAATCAGATTGCAGGCGCCGACACCTGGCAGCCAATCATCTCAGGCAGCCCGCACGCCTGTAGAGGGGAGCTGAGGCGGGCCCCAGACCTGAGGAGGCCATCCTTAATCTGGTAACTGCCTAGGGCAGGTGAGCAGCAGGCAGTTCTGTCACCTCCGCCAACGGACCGGTAAGGATTGGAGCGTGGTTCAGCCAAAGCGGTGCCTGACGGCTAAAGGGAAGGTTTCTTGGGTCCCCACTCGCACGAGACCTTGCTAGGCGGGGCGGTGGGAGCGTGTGGCAGGACCACAGGCCTCAGGCTCCTTTCGCCTTCTCCTCTCTCTAGGCTGGGCGGGCTCTGATCTCCAGCAGCTTTCCTGCCACGGGGGTAGGCAAGCCAGCTCACGGGAAAGGGCCGTCTTAGGCCCCTGGCCCCCGGCACCACCCCCAGCTCTCCTGTGGAACCTGATGTATTTAAACACACACACACAAATTTTCACGGCCAACCCGGGTCTGCACCCAGGCATAGTCAGGCGGGCGCAGCAAAAAAAAAAAAAAAAAAAAAAAATCGATCTAGTGGCCCTTCACTGCCCTGGTGCTTTGTCGTTTTTCCTGTTTCCTCTGCCTCTCCTCGGACTCCAGGGCTGCCCCATCCCTGGAGGCCCCGAGATTCAGGCCTTTGGTTCAGGAAGTTGGCAGATGAGGTATTTGTTTGTTACTGAGAGAAGGGAGGTGGGAGAAGAAGCTCAGGGAAAAGGAGTTCAATCACTTGCTCTGAGTGTGAGACGCCTGTCAGCATCCGTAGGGTAGGACCAGGTAGGCC
>NW_017197949.1:0-7873 GCF_001704415.2 Capra hircus
GTCCCCTGGCAATCCCATAGGGACTGGCCTTTCCTGAGGCCACCAGAGCGGGTCCCTGAGGTCCCCGTCGTAAGTCGAGAGCACCTGCTGCAACTCGAGAACATTCAGGACGTTCTCTCGTCCAGGCGAGATGCGGCCCATTTCCGCTGAGGTGTCTCGAGGCTAATCACACCTAACCTCTGGAATTTCCAAAGGGTCCTTCACACCCTTGCTGCAACTCAAGAAGTTCCCCGACATACCCGTCTCCACTCGAGAGGAAGCACGAAGCCCCACCACATCGACAGTAGCCCCGTTTCCCTCCTACCTCGAGAGGAGGATCCTTTCCCTGCGTGCTCGGAAAAGAATTCCGGCGTTTCCGTGGCATCTCAAGAGGAGGCCTCTCCACAGGAAAGGTGAGACGAACTCCAGGTCGTCCACCATTCCCAGAGTTCCTCAGATGTCTGCGTCCATTCCAGGGAAACCTCTTTTCCCCTGCACTGCCTCGACTTTCAAGCCGAGGATCGACTCACACCACGGTGACACGAGGGACAGCCCTGTGGGAAAGCCTCGTGGAAAGCCTCCCTCGTGGGAAAGCTCGATGGAAAGCACCTGATCCCTAAATCCACGTGAAGGGAAGCGGGACACTGCTGCTAACAGCTCGGGAGGAAAGCGCACGTACATGCCCCACTCGAGACGAGGACTGATTCCCCTGGGGAGACTCCAGAAGTACGCCAATATCCATGTCTGCACTGGAGAGGAATCCTCAGGTTCCGGCACCGACTCCACACAAGGTCTTAGGTCCTGGCATCGATGGGAGAGGAATCCCGACAGGCGCCCGAGCAACTCGCATGAGGACTGGCCTTTCCTGAGGCCACCAGAGCGGGTCCCTGAGGTCCCAGTCGTAAGTCGAGAGCACCTGCCGCAACTCGAGAACATCCAGGAGGTTCTTCCCTGCAGGCGAGATGAGGCCAATTTCTGCTGAGGCGTCTCGAGGCTAATCACACCTAAACTCTGGAACTTACAAAGGGTCCTTCACACCCTTGCTGCAACTCAAGAAGTTCCCGACATACCCGTCTCCACTCGAGAGGAAGCACAAGAGTCCCGCCACATACAGAGGAGCCCCGTTTCCATCTCCTAGCTCGATAGGAGGGATCCTTTTCCTGCGTGCTCCGGAAAGAATTCCAGGCGTTCCCGTCGCATCTCAAGAGCAGGCGCTCTCCACAGGAAAGGCGAGAGGAACTCCAGGGTCGTGCCACCATTCCCAGAGTCCCCCAGATGTCTCAGTCCATTCCAGGGAAACTAGTTTTTCCTGCACTGCTCGACTTTCAAGCCGAGGATCGACTCACACCACGGTGGCACGTGGGACAGCCCTGTGGGAAAGCCTCGTGGGAAAGCCTGCTGCGAAAACCTCGAGTTAAAGCCACAGATTTCTTCATCCACGCGAAGGGAAGCATGACACTGCTGCTACAGCTCGGGAGGAAAGTGCACGTGAATGACCTAAGTCGAGACGAGGACTGAATCCCCGGTGGAGGCTCCAGAAGTACCCCAAGATCCATGTCAGCACTGGAGAGGAATCCTCATGTTCCGGCACCGACTCCACACAAGGTGTTAGGCCCCGCATCGACGGGAGAGGAATCCGGAGAGGGAGCAATTCGCATGGGGACTGGCCTTTCCTGAGGCCACCAGAGCGGGTCCCTGAGGTCACCGTCGTAAGTCGAGAGCACCAGCCGCACACGAGAAAATCCAGGAGGTTCTCCCCTCAGGCGAGATGAGGCCCATTTCCGCTGAGGCGTCTCGAGGCGAAACACACCTAACGTCGAGAACTTCCAAAGGGTCCTTCACACCCTTGCTTCAACTCAAGAAGTTCCCCGACATACCCGTCTCAACTCAAGAGGAAGCACGAGAGTCTCGACCACATCCAAGGAGCCCCCCGATTCCGCACGTAGCTCGAGAGGAGGGATACTTTCCCTGTGTGGTCAGGAAAGAATTCCCCGTATTTCCCGTCGCATCTCAAGAGGAGGTGATATCCACAGGAAAAGCGAGAGAACTTCACGGTCGTGCCACCATTCCCAGAGTCCCCCAGGTGTCTCAGTCCATTCCAGGGAAACCTGTTTTCCCTTCACTGCCTCGACTTTCAAGCCGAGGATCGACTCACACCACGGTGGCACTTGAAACAGCCCTGTGGGAAAGCCTCGTGGAAAGCCTCGAGGGAAAGCCACAGATTCCTTGATCCACGCGAAGGGAAGCGCGACACTGCTGCTACAGCTCGGAGGAAAGCGCACGTGCATGCCCCCAATCCAGACGAGGACTGACTTCCCTGGGGAGACTCCAGAAGTGCCCCAAGATTCATGTCAGTACTGGAGCGGAATCCTCAGGTTCCGGCACCGACTCCACAACAAGGTCTTAGGCCCCGGCATCGACGGGAGAGAAATCCCGAAAGGCTCCCAAGCAACTCGAATGGGGACTGGCCTTTCCTGAGGCCTCCAGAGGGGGTCCCTGTGGTCCAAGTCGCAAGTCGAGAGCACCTGCCGCAAGTCGAGAAAATCCAGGAGGTTGTCCCCTCCAGGCAAGATGAGGCCCATTTCCGCTGAGGTGACTCGAGGCTAATCACACCTAACCTCTGGAACATCCAAAGGGTCCTTCACAGCCTTGCTGCAACTCAAGAAGTTCCCGACATACCCGTCTCCAGTCAAGGGGAAGCACGAGAGTCCGCCCACATCCAGAAGAGCCCCGTTTCCGCCTCCTAGCTCGAGAGGAGGTATCATTTCATTTCGTGGTCGGCAAAGAATTCCCGCGTTCCCGTCGCATCTCAAGAGAGGCGCTCTCCACAGGAAAGGCGAGAGGAACTCCAGCGTCGTGCCACCATTTCCAGAGTCCCCAAGATGTCTCAGTCCATTCCAGGGAAACCTGTTTTCCTGCACTGCCTCGACTTTCAAGGCGAGGATCGACATCGACACACACCACGGTGGCACGTGGAACAGCCTTTGGGAAAGCCTCGAGGGAAAGGCACAGATTCCTTGACCCATGCGAAGAGAAGCGTGACACTGCTGCTACAGCTCGGAGGAAAAGCATACGTGCAGGCGCCCACTCGGGACGAGGACACACTCCCTGGGGAGACTCCAGAAGTACCCCAAGATCCATTTCAGCACTGGAGAGGAATCCTCAGGTTCCGGCACGACTCCACACAAGGTCTTAGGCCCGGTATCGAAGGGAGAGGAATCCCGAGAGGCCCCCGAGCAACTCGCATGGGTACTGGCCTTTCCTGGGGCCACCAGAGGCGGGTCCCTGTGTTCCCCGTCCTAATTCCAGAGCACCTGCCGCAACTTTGAGAAAATCCAGGAGGTTCTCCGTTCCAGGCGAGATGAGGCCCATTTCCGCTGAGCTGTTTCAAGGCTAATCACACCCTAACCTCTGGAACTTCAAAGGGTCTTCACACCTTGCTGCAACTCAAGAAGTTCCCCGACATACCCGTCTCCACTCGAGAGGAAGCACGAGAGTCCCGCCCACATCCAGAGGAGCCCCGTTTCCTCCTAGCTCGAGAGGAGGGATCCTTTCCCTGCGTGCTCTGGAAAGAATTCCCGGCGTTCCTGTCCCATCTCAAGAGGAGGCGCTCTCCACAGGAAAGGGAGAGGAACTCCAGGGTCCTGCCACCATTCCAGAGTCCCCAGATGTCTCCGTCCATTCCAGGGAAACCTGTTTTCCCTGCACTGCCTCGACTTTCAAGCCGAGGATCGACTCACACCACGGTGGCACGTGGGACCGCCCTGTGGGAAAGCCTCGTGGGAAAGCCTCGGGGAAAGCCTGGAGGGAAAGCCACAGATCCCTTGATCCACGTGAATGGAAGCGCGACACTGCTGCTACAGCTCGAGAGATAAGCGCACGTGCACGCCCCACTCGAGTCGAGGACTGACTCCCCTGGGAGACTCCAGAAGTACCCCAAGATCCATGTCAGCAATGGAGAGGAATCCTCAGGTTCGGCACTGGCTCCACACAAGGTCTTAGGCCCCAGCATCGACGGAGATGAATCCCGAGAGGCCCCAATCAACTCGCATGGGGACTGGCCTTTCCTGAGGCCACCAGAGCGGGTCCCTGAGGTCCCCGTCGTAAGTTGAGAGCACCTACCGCAACTCGAGAAAATCCAGGAGTTTCTCCCCTCCAGGCGAGATGAGGCCCATTTCCGCTGAGGCGTCTCCAGGCTAATCACATCTAACATCTGGAACTTCCAAAGGGTCCTTCACACCTTGCTGCAACTCAAGAAGTTCCCCGACATACCCGTCTTCACTCGAGAGGAAGCACGAGAGTCCCGCCCACATCCAGAGGAGCCCCATTCCACCTTTTAGCTCGAGAGGTTTGATCCTTTCCCTACGTGGTCGGGAAAGAATTCGCAGCATTCCCGTCGAATCTCAAGAGGAGGCGCTCTCCAGCGGAAAGGCGAGAGGAACTCCAGGGTCGTGCCACCATTCCCAGAGTCCCCCAGAAGTCTCAGTCCATTCCAGGGAAACCTGTATTCCCTGCACTGCCTCGACTTTCAAGTCGAGGATCGACTCACACCACAGTGGCACGTGGTACAGCCCTGTGAGAAAGCCTCGTGGGAAAGCCTCGAGGAAAGCCACAGATCCCTTGATCCATGGAAGGGAAGCGGAACACTGCTGCTACAGCTCCGGAGGAAAGCGCACGTGCATGGCCCCACTCGAGACGAGTACTGACACCCCTGGGGACTCCAGAAGTACCCCAAGATCCATGTCAGAAGTGGAGAGGAATCCTCAGGTTCCGGCACCGACTCCAACCAAGGTCTTAGGCCCCTGCATCGACGGGAGAGGAATCCGAGAGGCCCCAGAGCAACTCGCATGGGGACTGGCCTTTCCTGAGGCCACAGAGCAGGGTCCCTGAGGTCCCCATCGTAAGTCGAGAGCACCTGCCGCAACTCCAGAAAATCCAGGAGGTTTCCCCTCCAGGTGAGATGAGGCCCATTTCCGCTGAGGCAACTAGGGGGTAATCACACTTAAACTCTGGAACTTCCAAAGGGTCCTTCACACCCTTGCTGCAACTCAAGAAGTTCCCCGACATACTCGACTCCACTCTAGAGGAATCGGAGAGTCCCGTCCATATCCAGAGTGCCCCCGTTTCCGCCTGCTAGCTCGAGAGGAGGGATCCTTTCCCTGCGTGGTCGAGAAAGAATTCCTAGCGTTCCCGTGCATTTCAAGAGGAGGCGCTCTCCACAGGAAAGAAAAGAACTCCAGGATCAGCCCATTCCAGAGTCCCCCAGATGTCTCAGTCCATTCCAGGAACCTATTTTCCAGCACTGCTCGACTGTCAAGCCGAGATCGACTCACTCCACGTGGACGTGGACAACCTGTGGGAAAGACTCGTGGAAAGCCTCATGGAAAGCCTCGAGGAAAGCCCTGATCCTAGATCCTACCGCGAAGGGAAGTGACACTGCTGCTACAGCTCTTGAGGAACGATGTGCATGCCCACTCGAGACGAGACTGATTCCCTGGGAGACTCCAGAAGTACGCAATATCCATGTCTGCACTGGAGAGGATCCTCAGCTTCCGCACGACTCCCACAAGGTCTTAGGCCTGCATCGATGGGAGAGAATCCGAGAGGCCCCCGACAACTCGCATGGGGACTGGCTTTTCTGAGGAAACCAGAGCGGTCCCTGAGTCCCGTCGTAAGTCAAGAGCACTGCCGCAACTCGAGAAATCCAGGAGTCTCCCTCCAGCGAGATGAGGCCATTTCTCTGAGGGTCTCGAGGCTATTAAACCTAACCTCTGGAACTTCCAAAGGGTCCTTCACACCCTTGCTGCAACTCAAGAAGTTCCCCGACATACCCGTCTCCACTCGAGAGGAAGCACGAGAGTCCCGCCCACATCCAGAGGAGCCCCGTTTCCGCCTCCTAGCTCGAGAGGAGGATCCTTTCCCTGCGTGCTCTGGAAAGAATTCCCGCGTTCCCCGTCCCATCTCAAGAGGAGGCCTCTCCACAGGAAAGGGAGAGGAATTCCAGGGTCCTGCCACCATTCCCAGAGTCCCCCAGATGTCTCCGTCCATTCCAGGGAAACCTGTTTTCCCTGCACTGCTTCGACTTTCAAGCCGAGGATCGACTCACACCACGGTGGCATGTGGGACCGCCCTGTGGGAAAGCCTCCGGAAAGCCTCGTGGAAAGCATCGTGGGAAAGCCTCGAGGGAAAGCCACAGATCCCTTGATCCACGTGAATGGAAGCGCGACACTGCTGCTACAGCTCGAGAGGAAAGCGCACGTGCATGCCCCCACTCGAGTCGGGACTGACTCCAATGGGGAGACTCCAGAAGTACCCAAGATCCACGTAAGCACTGGAGAGGAATCCTCAGGTACCGCACCCACTCCACACAATATCTTAGGCCCCAGCTTCGACGGGAGAGGAATCCCGAGAGGTCCCCTGGCAACTCGCATAGGGACTGGCCTTTCCTGAGGCCACCAGAGCGGGTCCCTGGGGTCCCCGTCGTAAGTCGAGAGCACCTGCTGCAACTGGAGAACATTCAGGACGTTCTCCCCTCCAGGCGATATGAGGCCCATTTCCGCTGAGGTGTCTCGAGGCTAATCACACCTAACCTGGAATCTCCAAAGGGTCCTTCACACCCTTGCTGCAACTCAAGAAGTTCGGACATACCCGTCTCCACTCGAGAGGAAACACGAAGTCCCACACACATCGACAGTAGCCCCGTTTCCGCCTCCTACCTCGAGAGGAGGGATCCTTTCCCTGTGTGGTCGGGAAAGAATTCCGGCGTTTCCGTGGCATCTCAAGAGCAGGCGCTCTCCACAGGAAAGGCGAGAGGAACTCCAGGGTCGTGCCACACCATTCCAGAGTCCCCCAGATGTCTCAGTACATTCCAGGGAAACCTGTTTTTCCCTGCACTGCCTTGACTTTCAAGCCGAGGATCGACTCACACCACGGTGGCACGTGGGACAGCCCTGTGGGAAAGCCTCCTGGGAAAGCCTCGTGGGAAAGCCTCCTGGAAAGCCTCGAGGGAAAGCCACAGATCCCTTGATCCACGCGAATGGAACCGCGACACTGCTGCTACAGCTCGGAGGAAAGCGCACGTGCATGCCCCACTCGAGACGAGGACTGACTCCCCTGGGGAGACTCCAGAAGTACCCAAGATCCATGTCAGCACTGGAGAGGAATCCTCAGGTTCCGGCACTGGCTCCACACAAGGTCTTAGGCCCCAGCATCGACGGGAGATGAATCCCGAGAGGCCCCGATCAACTCGCATGGGGACTGGCCTTTCCTGAGGCCACCAGAGCGGGTCCCTGAGGTCCCCGTCGTAAGTTGAGAGCACCTACCGCAACTCGAGAAAATCCAGGAGTTTCTCCCCTCCAGGCGAGATGAGGCCATTTCCGCTGAGGCGTCTCCAGGCTAATCACATCTAACATCTGGAACTTCCAAAGGGTCCTTCACACCCTTGCTGCAACTCAAGAAGTTCCCGACATACCGTCTCCACTCGAGAGGAAGCACGAGAGTCCGCCACATCCAGAGGAGCCCCGATTCCACCTTTTAGCTCGAGAGGTTGATCCTTTCCCTGCGTGGTCGGGAAAGAATTCGCAGCATTCCGTCGAATCTCAAGAGGAGGCGCTCTCCAGAGGAAAGGCGAGAGGAACTCCAGGGTCGTGCCACCATTCCCAGAGTCCCCCAGAAGTCTCAGTCCATTCCAGGGAAACCTGTATTCCCTGCACTGCCTCGACTTTCAAGTCGAGGATCGACTCACACCACAGTGGCACGTGGTACAGCCCTGTGAGAAAGCCTCGTGGAAAAGCCTCGAGGGAAAGCCACAGATCCCTTGATCCATGCGAAGGGAAGCGGGACCCTGTTGCTACAGCTCCGGAGGAAAGCGCACGTGCATGCCCACTCGAGACGA
>NW_017197950.1:0-7872 GCF_001704415.2 Capra hircus
CATTTCGTGCAGGTCTTAACAGCCAGGCCAAGTAAGTAGACCTGGCGAGCCTCCGCGCCCCTAGTGGAGATTCAGCCTGAAGTTAAAGTAAAGAGCAGAGAGAAGGAAAGGGAGAGAAGAAGAAAGAGAGGAGAGACACGGGGGGGGGGCCTGAGTCCCAAGAAACCAGGCCGAGAGACTAGTTTGAGAAACTTTTCTGAGAAACTGGCCCCATCCTTTATTGTTCAGAAGGGCCTTTTATAATTTTGATAAAACATGGAGATCAATGGGTAACACAAAATTATATAGCGTTCTCTGCCCAGACTCTTTCTGTACATCATTTTGTATTCAAAAGGTCTCAGGTGATTTACATTATCATCTGGCCAAGAGGCTTGTTAACACTTTTTTGGCTCTCTTCCTTAATGAATGTTAATTTTGTTTTCCCCTGAAGTGTTTTTCTTTAATCTGCATCTCCTTAAAGCATTAAAGTTACATCTCTAAAGAACAAAGGTGCAGTGGGTTATAACAAACAAGGTACTTAACTCAAAGATCTAATGTTGCTAATAACAGGTCTGCTACTTGTTTTTTTTATATACCAATTATATCTAAAAATAAAGGATATGAAAATTTAGGCAGCAAGCATTGACCCAACAAATGAAACTTTTAATCAGTCCTATTCTAAAGGTTTTGACTCCTCGGATGCCCCTACATTCCTAGGATGCTTTAAGCTTCCTGTGCCTCCTGTGGTCAGGAGGCCTCAACCAACCACACGCTCAGCAGTTCGAGTCCTGCAGGCAGGCTAGAAAGCCATCAGAGGGGTTTTTGGATTGAAACACTCTTTCAAATGCAGAAGACTAAAGCCCTGAATTGACTTTTTCCAGAAAATGTGAGAAGAGTGGAAAGGCAGAGCAAAAAAGCCGGCAGATTTTTGTTGGGGTACATGCGTAGGAATTTGCAGAGGGGTTCCTGAAGTCTGAACACACCTTGCGTATGTCAGCTTCCTTCCTCATAACCTTATCACGGGCGGGAGTCCTCACACTTGCTCCCAGCATCAGTCCAATCCAGAGGAACCTGTTTTCCCTGCACTGCCTCGACTTTCACGCCGAGGATCGACTCACACCACGGTGGCACGTGGGAAAGCCTCGTGGGAAAGCCTCGAGGGAAAGACACATATCCCCCGATCCACGCGAAGGGAAGCGTGACACTGCGGATACAACTAGGGAGGAAAGAGCTCGTGCATGACCCCACTGGCGACGAGGACTGACTCCCCAGGAGTAACTCCAGAAGTACCCCAAGATCCACGTCAGCACTGCAGAGGAATCCTCAGGTGACGGCCCCGAATCCACACAAGTCTTAGGCGCCAGCATCGATGGGAGAGGAATCACGAGAGGTCCCGTAACAACTCGCATGGGGACTGGCCTTTCCTGAGGCCACCAGAGCGGGTCCCTGAGGTCCCCGTCATAAGTCAAGAGCACCTGCCGCAACTCGAGAAAATCCAGGAGGTTTTCCCTCCAGGCGACATGAGGCCCATTTCCGCTGAGGGGGCTAGAAGCTAATCACACCTCACATCTGGAGCTTCCAAAGGGTCCTTCACACCCTTGCTGCAACTCAAGAAGTTCCCCCACATACCCGTCTCCACTCGAGAGAAAGCAGGATCGTCCCGCCCAAATACAGAGGAGCCCCGTTTCAGTCTCATAGCACGAGATGAGGGATCCTTTTCCTTATTGGTCCGGAAAGAATTGCCGGCTTTCCCGTCGCATCTCAAGAGGAGACGCTCTCCACAGGAAAGGCGAGAGGAACTCCAGGGTCGTTCCACCATTCCAAGAGTCCCCCAGATGACTCAGTCCATTCCAGGGGAACCTGTTTTCCCTGCACTGCCTCGACTATCACGCCGAGGATCGACTCACACGATGGTGGCACGTGGAACAGCCCTGTGGGAAACCTCGTGGGAAAGCCTCGTGGGAAAGCCTCGTGGGAAAGCCTCGAGGGAAAGCCACAGATCCCTTGATCCACGTGAGGGGAAGCGTGACACTGCTGCTACAGCTTGGGAGGAAGGCGCACGTGCATTCCCCCAATCGAGACGAAGACTGACTCCCCTGGGTAGACTCCAGAAGTACCCCAAGATCCATGTCAGCACTGGAGACGAATCCTCAGGTTCCGACCCCGACTCCACACAAGGTCTTAGGCCCTGGTATAGATGGGAGACGAATCCCGAGAGGCCTCCTAGCAGCTTGCATGAGGACTGGAATTTATTGAGCCCAACAGAACTCGTCCCTGATGTCCCACTCGTAACTCGAGAGCACCTCTCTCAACTCAACAAAATCCAGGAGGTTCTCCCCTCCAGGCGAGAATAGGCCCTTTTCCGCTGAGGCGTCTCGAGGCTAATCACACCTAATCTCTGCAATTTCCAAAGACTCTTTCAAACCCTTGTACAACTCAAGAATTTCCCACAGGAACGTCTCCACTCGGGAGCAAAAGCTAGGGTCTAACTCACATTCAGATGTTCCATTTTTCCGCATCTTTGCGGGGAATGAGGGACTCTTACACATCAGCTGAACTTTTGGGATTAATCTCCAGACGATGCCGAGGCCTAAGACCTTGTGTTGAGTCAGGGCCCAATCTGAATTGACTAGGAGGGGAAAACCTCCTGTTTGCAGTCCACTTGGATCAAGGGACCTGTGGTTTTCCCTCGAGGCTTTCCCAGGACGCTTTCCCAGGAGGCTTTCCCACGAGGCTTTCCCACAGGGCTGTCCCACGTGCCACCATGGTGTGAGTCGATCCTCGGCTTGAAATTCGAGGCAGTGCAGGGAAAACAGTTTTCCCGGGAATGGACTGAGACATCTGGGGGACTCTGGGAATGGCGGCACGACCCTTGAGTCCCTCTCGCCTATCCTGTGGAGAGCGCCTTCTCTTGAGATGCAACGAGAACGCCGGGAATTCTTTCCCGACCACGCAGGGAAAGGATCCGTCCTCTCGAGCTATGAGGTGGAAACGGGGCTCCTCTGGATGTGGGCGGGACGCTCGTGCTTCCTCTCGAGTGGAGACGGGTATGTCGGGGAACTTCTTGAGTTGCAGCAAGGGTGTGAACGACCCTTTGGAAGTCCCAGAGTTTAGGTGTGATTAGCCTCGAGACGCCCCAGCAGAAATGAGCCTCACCTCCCCTGGAGGGGAGAAACTCCTGGATTTTCTCGAGTTGCGGCAGGTGCTCTCGACTTACGACAGGGACCTTAGGTACCCGTTCTGGTGGCCTCAGGAAAGGCCATTCCCCATGCGAGTTGCACGGGGGCCTCTCGGGTTTTCCTCTCCCGTCGATGCCGGGGCCTAAGACCTTGTGTGGATTCGGTGCAGGAACCTGAGGATTCCTCTCCAGTGCTGACATGGATTTTGGGGTACATCTGGAGTCTCCCCAGGGGAGTCAGTCCTCCTCTCGAGAGGGTGCAGGCACGTGCGTTTTCCTCCCGAGCTGTAGCAGCAGTGTAACGCTTCCCTTCGCGAGGATCAAGGATCTGTGGCCTTCCCTCGAGGCTTTCCCATGAGGCTTTCCCAAGAGGATTTCCCACGAGGCTCTCCCACGAGGATTTCCCACAGGGCTATCCCACGTGCCACCGTGGTGTGAGTCGATGCTCGGCTTGAAAGTCGAGGCAGTGTAGGGAAACAGGTTTCCCTGGAATGGACTGAGACATCTAGGGGACTCTGGGAATGGTGGCAAGACCCTGGAGTTCCTCTCGCCTTTCCTGTGGTAGCTCCTCCTCTTGAGATGCGCCGGGAACGCCGGGACTTCTTTCCCGAACACGCAGGGAAAGGATCCCTCCTCTCGAGCTAGGAGGTGGAAACGGGGCTCCACTGGATGTGGGCGGGACGCTCGTCCTTCCTCTTGAGTGGAGAAGGGTATGTCGGGGAACTTCTTGAGTTGCAGCAAGGGTGTTAAGGACCCTTTGGAAGTTCCAGAGGTTAGGTGTGATTAGCCTCAAGACGCCTCAGCGGAAATGGGCCTCATCTCGCCTGGAGGGGAGAACCTCCTGGATTTTCTCGAGTTGCGGCAGGTGCTCTCAACTTACGACGGGGACCTCAGGGACCCGCTCTGTTGGACTCAGGAAAGGCCAGTCCCCATGCGAGTTGCTCGAGGGCCTCTCGGGATTCCTCTCCCATCGATACTGGGGCCTAAGACCTTGTGTGGAGTCGGTGCCGGAACCTGAGGATTCCTCTCCGGTGCTGACATGGATCTTGGGTACTTCTGGAGTCTCCCCAGGGGAGTCAGTCCTCGTCTCGAGTGGGGGTATGCACCTGCGCTTTCCTCCCGAGCTATAGCCGCAGTGTCAGACTTCCCTTCGCTTGGATCAAGGGATCTGTGGCTATCCAACGAGGCTTTCCCACAGGGCTGTCCTACGTGCCCCCGTGGTGTGAGTCATCCTCGGCTTGAAAGTCGAGGCAGTGCAGGGAAAACAGTTTTCCGTGGAATGGACTGAGACATCTGGGGGACTCTGGGAATGCTGGCACGACCCTGAAGTTCCTCTCGCCTTTCCTGTGGAGAGCGCCTCCTCTTGAGATGCGACGGAAACGCCGGGAATACTTTCCCAAGCACGCAGGAAAGGATCCCTTCTCTCGAGCTAGGAGGGGGAAACGGGGCTCCTCTGGATGTGGGCGGACTCTCGTGCTTCCTCTCGAGTGGAGACGGGTATGTGGGGAAACTTCTTGAGTTGCAGCAAGGGTGTGAAGGACCCTATGGAAGTTCCAGAGGTTAGGTCTGATTAGCCTCGAGATCCCTCCGCGGACATGGGCCTCATCTCGCCTGGAGGGGAGAACCTCCTGGATTTTCTAGAGTTGCGGCAGGTGCTCTCGACTTATGACTGGGACCTCAGGGACCCGCTCTGGTGGCCTCAGGAAAGGCCAGTCCCCATGCGAGTTGCTTGGGTGCCTCTCGGATTCTTTCCTTTCCCGTCGCGATGCCTTGTGTGTGGAATCGTGCCGGAACCTGAGGATTCCTCTGCGGTGCTGACATGGATCTTGGGTACTTCTGGAGTCTCCCCAGGGATTCCGTCCACGTCTCGATGGGAAGCATGCACGTGCGCTTTCCTCCCAGGAGGTAGCAGCAGTGTCACGCTTCCCTTCGCGGGGATCAAGGAATGTGTGGCTTTCCCATGAGGCTTTCCCACAGGGATGTCCCACGTGCCACCATGGTGTGAGTGGATCCTCGGCTTGAAAGTCGAGGCAGTGCAGGGAAAACAGGTTTCCCTGGAATGGACTGAGACATCTGGGGGACTCTGGGAATGGTGACACGACCCTGGAGTTCCTCTCGCCTTTCCTGTGGAGAGTGCCTCCTCTTGAGATGCGACGGGAACGCCGGAAATTCCTTCCCCGATCAGGCAGGGAAAGGATCCCTACTCTCGAGCTATGAGGCGGAACCGGGGCTGCTGGGGTCCAGCCCCGGTGGATCCAGGGAATTCGAAGGGTGGACGGCGTTGGCGTGGAAAGATTTGTTTATTTATTAATATAAGATTAGATTAGGAAACTATAGTGTAGTAAGAAGATTAAGTGGAGGAAGAGGGCTGAATATCTTGGTTTACGCGGAAGGCCAATGAGATTCCAGACAAGGAATTTACACCATCTACGTTGGGCCACCCCAGCCCGCTTAAATATCTAAGGGTGCCTCGCCTTAAGCTACCTTTCGTGCGGGTCTTAACAGCCAGGGCAAGTAAGTAGACCTGGCGAGCCTCCGCGCCCCAGGTGGAGATTCAGCCTGAAGTTAAAGTAAAGAGCAGAGAGAGGGAAGGGGAGAGACAAAGAGAGAGAGAGAGACACGGGGGGAGCCAGAGTCCCAAGAAACCAGGCCGAGAGACTAGTTAGAGAAACTGGTCCGAGATACTTGCCCCCATCCTTTATTGTGCAGAAGGCCTTTTATACTTTTGATAAAACACGGAGATCAATGGGTAACACAAAATTATGATGCGTTCGCAACCCAGATTCTTTCCGTATATCATTTTGGATACAAAAGGTCTCAGGTGATTTACATTATCTTTTGGCCAAGAGGCTTGTTAACACTTTTTGGCTCTCTTCCTTAATGAATGTTAATTTTGTTTACACTGAAGTGTTTTTTTTTTTTTAATCTGCATCTCCTTAAAGCATTAAAGTTACATTTCTGTAGAACAAAGGTGCAGTGGGTTATAACAAAGAAGGTACTTAACTCAAAGATCTAATGTTGCTAATACCAGGTCTACTACTTGTTTTCCTATATACCAACTATATCTAAAAATAAAGGATATGAAAATTTGGCAGCAAGCATTGACCCAAAAAATGAAAACCATTATCAGTCCTATTCTGAAGGTTTTGACTCCTCAGAAGCCCCTACATTCCTAGGGTGTTTTAAGCTTCCTGTGGCCTCCTGCGGTCAGGAGGCCCTGAAACAATCTAATGCGCAGCTGAACGAGTCCTGCAGGCAGGCTAGAAAGCCATCAGACGGGTTTTTGGATTGAAACACTCTTTCAAATGGAGAAGACTAAAGCCCTGAATTGACTTTTTCCAGAAAATGTCAGAAGAGTGGAAAAGCAGAGCACAAAAGCTGGCAGATTTTAGTTGGGGTACATGCTTAGAAATTTCCAGAGGGGTCCCTGAAGTCTGGAGCACGCCTTGCGTATGTCAGCTTCCTTCCTCATGACCTTGTCACGGGCGGGATTCCTCACAATGGCTCCCGGCACGGGGCTCCTCTGGATGTGGGCGAGACTCTCCGTGCTTCCTCTCGAGTGGAGACGGGTATGACAGGCTGTCGCCAACTCAAAAGAAGGACGGCGTTCTCCACAGAAAGGGCGCAGAGGGAACTTCCAGGTGCGTCGCCACATTTCCAGAAGTCCCCCAGATGTCATCAGCTCCAGGTCCGATGGCGAAATCTGATTTTCCCTCCACTTGCCTCGACTTTCAAAGCCAAGGCATCGCACCTCACACCACGGGTGCACTGATGTGACAGCCCTTGTGGGGAAAAGCCTCGTGGGTCAAGCCTCGTGGGAAAGCCTCGATGGGGGAAAAGACACTGATCCCTTGATCCACGCGAAGGGAAGCCGTGTGACACTGCCTGATACAGCTCGGGAGGAAAGCGCACGTGTGCATGACCCACTCGAAACGAGGACTTTGATTCCCATGAGAGACTCCAGAAGTACCCAAGATCCATGTCAGCACTGGAGAGGAATCCTCAGGTTCCGGCACGCGACGCCACACAAGAGTCTTGGCCCCGGCATCGGACGGGAGACGAATCTCGAGAGGCGAGCAACTCGCATGGGGACTGGCCTTTCCTGAGGTCACCAGAGCGCGGTCAATGAGGGTCCCCGGTCATAAGCAAGAACACCTGCCCCAACTCGTAGAAAATCCAGGAGGTTCTCCCTCCAGGCGAGATGAGGTCCATTTCCGTGACGGCGTCTTCGAGGCTAAACACACCTTACCTCTGGGAACTTCCAAAGCGGTCTTTCACACCCTTGCTGGCAACTCAAGAAGTTTCCCGCATAACTGGTCTCCACGCGAGAGGAAGCACGAGAGTCCCACCAGATACCAGAGGAGCCCGTATCCGCGTCATAGCTCGAGAGGAGGGATCCTTTCCCTGCGTGCTCGGGAAAGAATTCCCGGCGTTTCCATCGCATCTCAGAAGGAGGCGCTCTCCACACAGGAAAGGCGAGAAGAACTCCAGGCGTCGTGCCACCATTCCCAGATTCCCCAGATGTCTCATTCCACCAGGGAAACCTGTTTTCTCTGCGCACTGCTCGAGTTTCAAGCCAAGGATCGACTCACACCACGGTGGCACGTGGACAGACCTGTGCGAATGCCTAGTGGTAAAGCCTCGTGGGAAAAGCCTCGAGGGAAAACCAAACTTCCAAAGGTCCTTCACACCCTTGCTGCAACCTCAAGACGTTT
>NW_017197951.1:0-7872 GCF_001704415.2 Capra hircus
CAAGGCCAAGCCCAAGACCAAGGAAGGCAAGGGCAAGGGCAAGGCCCAGGCCAAGGCAAAGGCCAAGGCCACCAAAGCGAAGCCCAAACCCCGTAACGCTGACAAAAGGCAGAAGCCACTAGGCCCCTGTGCAGAGGAAGCCACTGAAGGCAGCAAGGCCACAGAGCTCCCCGAACTCCCATTCCACAGGAAGATGTGAGGATAAAGGGCCTCATCCCAGCAACAGCACCCGCTCCCACCACCCCCGCAAACCCCCCCGGCCCCCGCCCCCGCAGCACGCCCCCTGAAACAACACTGTCTTCCCAGAAAAAGAGAACGGAAGAAGCCATGTGTGTGCCAAAGGAGCAAGATGAACGAACGATGCCACGCCCTCCAAAATTTGGGCACACCTGACGCCTCGAACCCCAGGCCTGGCCGATGGGTCCCAGCCGTTCTCGGGTAGGAGGGGGGTCAACACATTGGCCGAGAGCCCTTGCCCAGGCCACCCGCAAATCCCCTGAGATGTGATCCGACCACAGGGACCGAGGGCAAACAATACCGCTTGAGGTGCTGGAGGAGCCGAACCAAGCCATGGTGGGAGAGGCACACGGGCACGCTGCAGACTGCTGGCCGAGTGGGCGGGGACCCAGCAGCTTAGGACTCTGGAGAAACGGGAGGCGTCTCCGCCACCATTGACGTCAATAGGGTTTGGGTGGGTAGATGGTGGCGCGTCGCCCCTGGCCTCTTTCCAAGCAGAGACCCTGGACGGAGTCCCGTGGAGCGAGTGGGCTTTTCCCGGGCACGGCTGAGCCTGGACCGCCAGATCCCCGTTGGGGTGGGCGGGCAGTTCGCGCGCTTTGGTTTGTGGCCCTCCCTCGCAGCGGGGGTGGGATCAACCCCGGGTGGATCAATCAGGGGCCCTCAGCAGTGCCAAGGGAGCTCACCGCCCAGGAAACGCCCCAAGGTCCCTTTGAATTGGCCACCAACGCCCCCTTTCCCAGCCTGCCCTTGCTCTGGGATTTCCCGCCTTTTCACATTCCACAGGTCCCTGGGCCTCGACTGTCCCCCGCTGGCTCCTCCGAGGCATTCCGGGACACCAGACGCTCTCTTCTCGCGCTTCCACCTAGATGCCGCTGTCCTCCCTCCGTTTGCCCCATGCCCCTCCCCAACTCCTCCATGGGCTCTTGGCATCCTTTCCCTACAGCAGTCCCAGAGTGCCACCGCCGAGGGCTTTGAGTTGCCTGGAGCCCAAGGCTCCGGCCAGAGACCTGAGGGGCCAGCGTCTGGACTGGCAGCTAATGCCATTTGGGGCTTTTCTCACGTGGAGCCTGAGGCCGCGCACTCCGCGGGCAACCCCCCAGCGCGAGTGCCCTGGAGACACCCCGCCAAGGGGACAGTGTATCCCCTACTGTGGGGAAGGAGGTTCCTGTTTTCCCTGCACTGGTTCGACTTTCACGCCGAGGATCGACTCACACCATGGTGGCAAGTGGAATAGCCCTGTGGGAAAGCCTCATGGGAAAGACTCCAGGGAAAGCCACAGATTCCTTGATCCACGAGAAGGGAAGCGTGACACTGCTGCTACCGCTCGGAGGAAAGCGCACGTGCATGACCCCACTCGAGCCGAGGACTGACGCAAGCTTGGGAGACTCCAGAAGTACGCCAAGATCCATGTCAGCACTGGAGAGGAATCCTCAGGTTCCGGTCCCGACTCCACACAAGGTCTTAGGCCCCGGCATCGACGGAGAGAGGAATCCTGAGAGGCCCCCTAGTACCTCGCATGGGGACTGGCCTTTCCTGAGGTCACCAGAGCGGGTCCCTGAGGTCTCCGTCGTAACTCGAGAGCACCTGCCACAACTCGAGAAAATCCAGGAGGTTCTCCCTGCAGGCGAGATGAGGCCCGTTTCCACTGAGGTGTCTCGAGGCTAATCACACGTGAACTTTGGAACTTCTAAAGAGTCTTTCACAGTCATGCTGCAACTCAAGAAGTTCCCCGACATACCCGTCTCCACTCAAGAGGAAGCACGAGGGTCCCGGCCACATCCAGAGGAGCTCGTTTCCGGCTCGTAGCTCGAGATGAGGGATCCTTTCCCTACTTGGTCGGGAAAAGAATTTCCGGCACTCCCCATCGCATCTCAAGAGGAGGCGCTCTCCAAAGGAAAGGGGAGAGGAACTGCAGGGTCGTGCCACCATTCCAAGACTCCCCCAGATGTCTCAGTCCATTCCATAGGAACCTGTTTTCCCTGCACTGCCTCGGCTTTCACGCCGAGGATCGATTCACACCACCGAGACACGTGGGACAGCCCTGTGGAGAGCCTCGTGGGAAAGACTCGAGGGAAAGTCACAGATCCCTTGGTCCACGCAAGCAGAAGCGTGACACTGCTGCTACAGCATGGGAGGAAAGGGCACGCTCATGCCCCCACTCGAGACGAGGCCTGAATCCCCTGGGGAGACTCCAGAGGTAGCCCAAGATCCATGTCAGCACTGGAAAGGAATCCTCAGGTTCCGGTACCGACTGCACACAAGGTCTTAGGCCCCGACATCGACAGGAGAGGAATCCCGAGAAGCCCCCGAGCAACTCGCATGGGGACTGGCCTTTCCTCAGGCCACCAAAGCGGGTCCTTGAGGTCCAGGTCGTAAGTCGAGAGCACCTGCCGCAACTCGAGAATATCCAGGAGGTTCTCCCCTCCAGGTGAGCTGAGGCCCATTTCCGCTAAGGCGTCACGAGGCTAATCACACCTAAACTTTCGAACTTCCAAAGAGTCCTTCACACCCTTGCTTCAACTCAAGAAGTTCCCCGACATACCCGTCTCCACTTGAGAGGAAGCACAAGAATCCCCCCCATATCCAGTGGAGCCCCTTTTCTGCCTCATAGCTCGAGAGGAGGGATCCTTTCAGTGCATGGTCGGGAAAGAATTCCCGGCGTTCCCGTCGCATCTCAAGAGGAGGCGCTCTCCACAGGAAAGGCGAGAGGAACTCCAGGGTCATGCCACCATTCCCAGAGTCCCCCATATGTCTCAGTCCATTCCAGGGAAACCTGTTTTCCTGGCACTGCCTCCACTTTCAAGCCGAGGATCGACTCACACCACGGTTGCACGAGGGAAAGCCCTGTGGGAAAGCCTCGTGGGAAACGCTCGAGGGAAAGCCACTGATCCCTTGATCCACACGAAGGGAAGCGTGACACTGCTGCTACAGCTCTGGAGGAAAGCACACGTGCAAGCCCCCCTCGAGACGAGGACTGACTCCCCTGGGGAGACTCCAGAAGTACCCCAAGATCCATGTCAGCACTGGAGAGGAATCCTCAGGTTCCGGCACCGACACGACACAAGGTCTTAGGGCCCGGCATCGATGGGAGAGGAATTCCGAAAGGCCTCTGAGCAACTCGCATGGGTACTGGCCTTTCCTGAGGCCACCAGAGCGGGTCCCTGAGGTCCCCGTCCTAAGTCGAGAGCACCTGCCGCAACTCGAGAAAATCCAGGAGGTTCTCCCCTCCAGGCGAGATGAGGCCCTTTTCCGCTGAGATGTCTCGAGTCTAATCACACCTAAACTCGGGAACTTCGAAAGGGTCCTTCACACCTTTGCTTCAACTCAAGAAGTTCCCCGACATACCCGTCTCCACTCGAGAGGAAGCACGAGAGTCCAGCCCACATTCAGATGAGCCGTGTTTCCGCCTCCTAGCTCGAGAGGAGGGATCCTTTCCCTGCGTGTCCGGAAAGAATTCCCGGCGTTCCCGTCGCATCTCAAGAGGAGGGGCTCTAAACAGTAAAGGTGAGAGGAACTCCAGGTCGTGCCACCATTCCCTGAATGCCCCGGATGTCTCAGTCCATTCCAGGGAAACCTGTTTACCCTGCACTGCCTCCACTTTCAATCCGAGGATAGAGTCACACCACGGTGGCACGTGGGAGAGCCCTGTGGGAAAGCCTCGAGGGAAAGCCTCGTGGGAAATCCTCGAGGTAAAGCCACAGATCCCTTGATCCACGTGAAGGGAAGGGTGACACTGCTGATAGAGCTTGGAAGGTAAGCGCACGGGCATGCCCCCACACGAGACGAGGACTGACTCCCAGGGGAGACTCCAGAAGTACCCCAAGATCCATGTCAGCACTGGAGAGAAATCCTCAGGTTCCAGCACCGACTCCACACAAGGTCTTAGGCCCCGGCATCAACAGTAGAGGAATCCCGAGAGACCCCCGAGCAACTCGCATGGGGACTGGCCTTTCCTGAGGCCACCAGAGCGGGTCCCTGAGGTCCCCGTCGTAAGTCGAGAGCACCTGCCGCAACTCGAGAGAATCCAGGAGGTTCTCCCCTCCAGGCGAGATGAGGCCCATTTCCGCTGAGGGGTCTCGAGGCTAATCACACCTAACCTCTGGAACATCCAAAGAGTCCTTCACATCCTTGCTGCAACTCAAGAAGTTCCCCGACATAACCGTCTCGACTCGAGAGGAAGCACGAGAGTCCCACCCACATCCAGAGGAGTCCCGTTTCCTCCTCATAGCTCGAGAAGAGGGATCCTTTCCCTGTGTGGTCGGGAAAGAATTCCTTGCGTGCCCGTCGAATCTCAAGAGGAGGCGCTCTCCACAGGAAAGGCGAGAGGAACTCCAGGTTCATACCACCATTCCAGAGTCCCCCAGATATCTCAGTCCATTCCAGCGAAACCTGTTTTCCCTGAACTGCTTCGAATTTCAAGCCGAGGATCGACTCACACCACAGTGGCACGTGGGACAGCCCTGTGGGAAAGCCTCGTTGGAAAACCTAGAGAGAAAGCCTCGAGGGAAAGCCACCGATCCCTTGATCCACGCGAAGGGAACCGTGACACTGCTGCTACAGCTCAGGAGGAAAGCGCACAGGCATGCCCCCAATCGAGACGAGGTCTGACTGCCCTGGTGAGACTCCAGAAGTACCCCAAGATCCATGTCAGCACTGGAGAGGAATCCTCAGGTTCCAGCAGCACCGACTCGACACAAGGTCTTAGGCCCTGGCATCGACGGGAGAGGAATCCCGAGAGGCCCCCGAGAAACTTGCATGGGGACTGGCCTTTCCTGAGGCCACAAGAGCGGGTCCCTGAGGTCCCCGTCGTAAGTCCAGAGCACCTGCCACAACTCGATAAAGTCCAGGAGGTTCTCCCCTCCAGGCGAGATGAGGCCCATTTCCGCTGAGGCGTCTCGAGGCTAGTCACACCTAAACTCTGGAACTTCGAAAGGGTCCTTCACACCCTTGCTGCAACTCAAGAAGTTCCCCGACATACCCGTCTCCACTCGAGAGGAAGCACGAGAGTTCTGCCCACATCCAGAGGAGCCCCGTTTCCGCCTACTAGCTCGAGAGGAGGGATCCTTTCCCTGCGTGGTCGGAAAGTATTCCGGGCTTCCCGTCGCATCTCAAGAGGAGGCGCTCTCCACAGGAAAGGCGAGAGGAACTCCAGGGTCGTGCCACCATTCCCAGAGTCCCCCAGATGTCTCAGTCCATTCCAGGGAAACCTGTTTTCCCTGCACTGCCTCGACTTTCTAGCCGAGGATCGACTCACACGACGGTGGCACGTGGGACAGCCCTGTGGGAAAAAGCCTCGTGGGAAAGCCTCGAGGGAAAGCCACAGTTCCCTTGATCCACGCGAAGGGAACCGTGACAATGCTGCTGCAGCTCGGGAGGAAAGCGCACGTGCATGCCCCCACTTGAGACGAGGACTGACTCCCCTGGGGAGACTCCAGAAGTACCCCCAAGATCCATGTCAGCACTGGAGAGGAATCCTCAGGTTCCGGCACCGACTCCACACAAGGTTTAGGCCCCGGCATCGTCGGGAGAGGAATCCGAGGGGCCACCGAGCAACTCGCATGGGGACTGGCCTTTCCTGAGGCCACCAGAGCGGGTCCCTGAGGTCCCTTTCGTAAGTCGAGAGCACCTGCCGCAACTCGAGAAAATCCAGGAGGCTTTCCCCTCCAGGGGAGATGAGGCCCATTTCCGCTGAGGCGTCTCGAGGCTAATCACACCTAACCTCTGGAACTTACAAAGGGTCCTTCACACCCCTTTCTGCAACTCAAGAAGTTCCCCGACATACCCGTCTCCACTGGAGATGAAGCACGAGATTCCCTCCCACATCCAGAGGAGCCCCGTTTCCGCCTCCTAGCTCGAGAGGAGGGATCATTTCCCTGCGTGGTCGGGAAAGAAATCCCGGCATTCACATCGCATCTCAAGAGGAGGCGATCTACACAGTAAAGGCGAGAGGAACTCCAGGGTCGTGCCACCATTCCCAGCGTTCCCCAGATGTCTCAGTCCATTCCAGGGAAACCTGTTTTCCCTGCACTGCCTCGACTTTCACGCCGAGGATCGACTCACACCACGGTGGAACGTGGGACAGACCTGTGGGAAACCCTCGTGGTAAAGCGTCGAGGGAAAGCCACAGATCCCTTGATCCATGTGACGGGAAGTGTGACACTGCTGCTACAGTTCGTGAGGAAAGCTCACGTGCATGCCCCCACACGAGATGAGCACTGACTCCCCAGGGGAGACTCCAGAAGTACGCCAAGATCCATGGTAGCACTGGAGAGGAATCCTCAGCTTCCAGCCCCGACTCCACACAAGGTCTTAGGCCCCGACATCGACGGGAGAGTAGTCCTGAAAGGCCCTCTTGCAACTCCCATGGGCACTGGCCTTTCCTGAGGCCACCAGAGCGGGTCCCTGAGGTCCCCGTCGTAACTCGAGAGTCCCTGCCCAACTCTAGAAAATCCAGGAGGTTCTCCCCTCCAGGCAAGATGAGGCCCATTTTCCTCTGAGGTGTCTGGAGGCTCATCACACCTAAACTCTGGAAATTCAAAAGGGTCCTTGCTTCAACTCAAGAAGTTCCCCCGACATACCCGTCTCCACACGAGAGGAAGCACGAGGGTCCCGCCCACATTCAGAGGAACCCCGTTTCCGCCTGGCAGCTCGAGATGAAGGATCCTATCCTGCTTAGTCAGGAAAGATTTTTCGGCATTCTTGTGGCATCTCAAGAGCAAGGGCTCTCAATAGGAAAGGCGAGAGGAACTCCAGGGTCGTGCCACCATTCCAAGAGTCCCCCAGATGTCTCAGTCCATTTCAGAGGAACCTGTTTTCACTGCACTGCCTCGACTTTCACGCCGAGGATCCACTCACACCATGGTGGCACGTGGGACAGCCCTGTGGAAAGCCTCGTGGGAAGCCTCGAGGGAAAGCCACAGATCCCTTGATCCCGCGACGGGAAGCGTGACACATCTGCTTCACTGTCCCTGAGGTCACGGTCGTAAGTCGAGAGCACCTGCCTCAACTCGAGAAAATCCAGGAGGTTCTCTGTCCAATCGAGATGAGGCCCATTTTCTCTGCGGCGTCTCGAGAGTAATCACACCTAAACTCTGGAACTTCCAAAGGGTCCTACACACCCTTGCTACAACTCAAGAAGTTCCCCGACATACCGGTCTCCACTCCAGAGGAAGCACGAGGGTCCGGCCACTCCAGAGGAGCTCCGTTTCCGCCTCCAAACTCGAGATGAGGGATCCTTCCCTGCTTCCTCGGGAAAGAATTCCCGACGTTTTCCGATGCATCTCAAGAGGAGGCGCGCTGCACAGGAAAGGCGAGAGGAACTCATGGGTAGTGCCACCATTCCAAGAGTGCCCCAGATGTCTCAGTCCATTGCAGAGGATCCTGTTTTCCCTGCACTGCTTCGACTTTCACGCCGAGGATCGACTCACACCACGGTGGTGCGTGGAGAGCCCCTGTGGGAAAGCCTCGTGGGAAAGCCTCGAGGGAAAGCCACAGATACCTTTGATCCACGCGAAGGGAAGCGTGACACTGCTGCTACAGCACGGGAGGAAAGCGCACGTGCATGCCCCCACTCGAAACTAGGACTGACCCCCTGGGGAGACTCCAGAAGTACCCCAAGATGCATGTCAGCCC
>NW_017197952.1:0-7871 GCF_001704415.2 Capra hircus
GTACATTCCAGGGAAACCTGTTTTCCCTGCACTGCTCGCCTTTCAAAGTCACCATCGACTCACACCACGGTGGCACGTGGGACAGCCCTGTGGGAAAGCCTCGTGGGAAAGCCTCGAGGGAAAGTCTGGGAAAGTCTTGTGGGAAAGGCTTGAGCGAAAGCCACAGTTCCCTTGATCCACGCGAAGGGAAGCGTGACACTGCTGCTACAGCTCGGGAGGAAGGCGCACGTGCATGCCCCACACGAGACGAGGACTGACTCCCCTGGGGAGACTCCAGAAGTACCCAAGATCCATGTCGGCACTGGAGAGGAATCTTCAGGTTCCGGCACCGACTCCACACAAGGTCTTAGGCCCCGGCATCGTCGGGAGAGGAATCCCAAGAGGCCCGAGCAAGTCGCATGGGGACTGGCCTTTCCTGAGGCCACCAGAGCGGGTCCGTTAGGTCCCCGTCGTAAGTAGAGAGCATTGGCCTCAACTCGAGAAAATAGAGGAGGTTCTCCCTCCAGGCGAGATGAGTCCCATTTCCACTGAGGCGTCTCGAGGCTAATTACACCTAACCTCTGGAAATTCCAAAGGGTCCTTCACACCATTGCTGCAACTCAAGAAGTTCCCTGACATACCCGTTGACACTCGAGAGGAAGCACGAGATTCAGCCCACATCCAGAGGACCCGTTTCCGCCTGCTGTCTCGAGAGGAGGGATCCTTTCCCTGCGTGGTCAGGAAAGAATTCCCGGCGTTCCCGACACATCTCAAGAGGAGGTGCTCATCTCACTAAAGGCGAGAGGAACTCCAGAGTCGTGCCACCATTCCCTGAGTACCCCAGATGTCTCAGTCCATTCCAGGGAAACCTGTTTTCCCTGCACTGCCTCGCCTTTCAAGCCGAGGATCGACTCACACCACGGTGGCACGTGGGACAGCCCTGTGGGAAAGCCTCGTGGGAAAGCCTCGAGGGAAAGCCACAGATCCCTTGATCCACCGAAGGGAAGCGTGACACTGCTGCTACAGCTCGGGAGGAAAGCGCACGTGCATGCCCCCACTCGACGAGGACTGACTCCCCTGGGGAGACTCCAGAAGAACCCCAAGATCCATGTCAGCACTGGAGAGGAATCCTCAGTTCCAGCATCCACTCCAAACAAGATCTTAGGCCCGGTATCGTCGGGAGAGGAATTCCGAGAGGCACCCGAGAAACTCGTATGGGGACTGGCCTTTCCTGAGGCCACCAGAGCGGGTCCCTGAGGTCCCGTCATAAGTCGAGAGCACCTGCCGCAACTTGAGAAAATCCAGGAGGTTCTCCCCTCCAGGCGAGATGAGGCCCATTTCCGCTGAGGCATCTCGAGGATAATCACACCTACCTCTGGAACTTCCAAAGGGTCCTTCACACCCTTGCTGCACTCAAGAAGTTCCCCGACATACCCGTCTCACTCGAGTGGAAGCACGAGAGTCCCGCCCCACATCCAGAGGAGCCCCGTTTCCGCCTCCTAGCCTCGAGAGGAGGGATCCTTCTCTGCGTGGTAGGAAAGAATTCCCGGCGTTCCTGTCGCATCTCAGAGGAGGCCCTCTCCACAGGAAAGGCGAGAGGAACTCCAGGGTCGTGCCACCATTCCCAGAGTCCCCGAGATGTCTCAGTCCATTCCAGGGAAACCTGTTTTCCCTGCACTGCCTCGACTTTCAAGCCGAGGATCGACTCAAACCACGGTGGCACGTGGGACAGCCCTGTTGGAAAGCCTCGTGTGAAAGCCTCGTTGGAAAGCTCGAGGGAAAGCCACAGATCCCTTGTTCCACGCGAAGGGAAGCGCAACACTGCTGCTACAGCTCGGGAGGAAAGCGCACATACATGCCCCTAATCGACACGAGAACTGACTCCCCTGGGGAGACTCCAGAAGTACCCCAAGATGCATGTCAGCAGTGGAGGCGAATCCTCAGGTTCCGGCACCGACTCCACACAAGATCTTAGGCCACGGCATCGACGGGAGAGGAATCCCGAGAGGCCCCCGAGCAACTCGCATGTGGAATGGCCTTTCCTGAGGCCACCAGTGCGGGTCCCTGAGGTCCCAGTCGTAAGTCGAGAGCACCTGCCGCAACTCGAGAAAATCCAGGAGGTTCTTCCCCTCCAGGCGCAGATGAGGCCCTTTTCCGCTGAGGTGTCTCGAGGTTAATCACATCTAAACATCTGCAACTTCCAAAGGGTCCTTCACACCCTTGCTGCAACTTAAGAAGTTCCCCGACATACCCGTCTCCACTCTAGAGGAATCACGAGAGTCTCGCCCACATCCAGAGGAGCCCCGTTTCCGCTTCCTAGCTCGAGAGGAGTGATCCATTCCTGCGTGGTCGGAAAGAATTCCCGGCGTTCCCGTCGCATCTCAAGAGGAGGCGCTCTCCACAGGAAAGGTGAGAGGAACTCCAGGGTCGTGCCACCATTCCCAGAGTCCCCCAGATGTCTCAGTCCATTCCAGGGAAACCTGTTTTCCCTGCACTGTCTCGACTTTCAAGCCAAGGATCGACTCACACCACGGTGGCGCATGGGACAGGACTTGTGGGAAAGCCTCCCAGTGAAAGCCTCGAGGGAAAGCCCACAGATCCCTTGATCCAAGCGAATGGAAGCGTGACACTGCTGCTACTGCTCGGGAGGAAAGCCCACGTGCATGCCCCCACTCGAGACGAAGACTGACTCCCCTGGGGAGACTCCAGAAGTACCCCAAGATCCATGTCAGCACTGGAGAGGAATCCTCAGGTTCCGGCACCGAATCCACACAAGGTCTTAGGTCCTGGCATCGACGGGGAGAAGAATCCCGAGAGGCCCCGAGCAACTCGAATGGGGACTGGCCTTTCCTGAGGCCACCAGAGTGGGTCCCTGAATTCCCGACGTATCTCGAGAGCACCTGCCACAAACTCGAGAAAATCCAGGAGGTTCTCCCCTCCAGGCGAGATGAGGCTTTTTTCTCCTGAGGTGTCTCAAGGCTAATCACACCTAAACCTCTGGAACTTCCAAAGGGTCCTTCGCACCCTTGCTGCAACTCAAGAAGTTCCCCGACATACCCGTCTCCACTCGAGAGGAAAGCACGAGAGTCCCGCCCACATCCAGAGGACCCCCGTTTCCGACTCCTAGCTCGAGAGGAGGCATCCTTTCCCTGCGAGATCGGGAAAGAATTCCCGGCGTTCCCGTGGCAACTCAAGAGGAAGCGCTCTCAACATGAAGGCGAGAGGAACTCCTGGGTCGTGCCACCATTCCCAGAGTCCCCCAGTGTCTCAGTCCATTCTAAGGAAAACCTGTTTTCCCTGCACTGCCTCTACTTTCAAGCCGAAGATCGACTCACCCCACAGTGGCACGTGGGACAGCCCTGTGGGAAAGCCTCGTGGGAAAGCCTCGAGGGAAAGACACAGAACCCTTGAACCACGCGAAGGGAAGCGTGACACTGCTGCTACAGCTCGGGAGGAAAGCGCACGTGCATGCCCCCAATCGACGAGGACTGACTCCCCTGGGGAGACTCCAGAAGTACCCCAAGATCCACGTCAGCACTGGAGAGGAATCCTCAGGTTCCGGCACCGACTCCACACAAGGTCTTAGGCCCCGGCATCAAAGGGAGAGGAATCCCGAGAGGCCCTCCGAGCAACTCGCATGGGGACTGGCCTTTCCTGAGGCCACCAGAGCGGGTCCCTGAGGTCCCCGTCGTAAGTCGAGAGCACCTGCCGCAACTCGAGAAAATCCAGGAGGTTCTCCCCTCCAGGCGAGATGAGGCCCATTTCCGCTGAGGCGACTCGAGGCTAATCACACCTATCCTCTGGAACTTCCAAAGGGTCCTTCACACCGTTGCTGCAACTCAAGAAGTTCCCCGACATACCTGTCTCCACTCGAGAGGAAGCACGAGAGTCCCGCTCACATACAGAGGATCCCCGTTTCCTCCTCCTATCTCGAGAGGAGGGATCCTTTCCCTGCGTGGTCGAGAAAGAAATGCCAGCGTTCCCGTCACATCTCAAGAGGAGGAGCTCTCAATTGGAAAGGCGAGAGGAACTCCAGGGTCGTGCCACCATTCCCAGAGTCCCCGAGATGTCTCCGTCCATTCCAGGGAAACCTGTTTTCCCTGCAACTGCTTCGACTTTCAACCCGAGGATCGACTCACACCACGGTGGCACGTGGGACAGCCCTGTGGGAAAGCCTCGTGGGAAAGCCTCGTGGGAAAGCCTCGGAAAGACACAGATCCCTTGATCCACGCGAAGGGAAGCGTGACACTGCTACTACAGCTCGGGAGGAATGCCCACGTGCATGCCCCCACTCGAGAAGAGGACTGACCCCCCTGGGGAGACTCCAAAACTACCCCAAGATCCATGTCAGCACTGGGAAGGAATCCTCAGTTTCCGGCACCAACTCCACACTAGGTCTTAGGCCCTGGCATCGACGGGAGAGGAATCCCAAGAGGCCCCCGAGCAACTCGATTGGGGACTGGCCTTTCCTGAGGCCACCAGAGCGGGTCCCTGAGGTCCCCGTCGTAAGTCGAGAGCACCTGCCGCAACTCGAGAAAATCCAGGAGGTTCTCCCCTCCAGGCGAGATGAGGCCCATTTCCGCTGAGGGCGTCTCGAGGCTAATCACACCTAACGTCTGGAACTTCCAAAGGGTCCTTCACACCCTTGTTGCAACTCAAGAAGTTCTCCGACATACCCGTCTCCACTCGAGAGGAAGCACGAGAGTCCCGCCCACATCCAGAGGAGCCCCGTTTCCGCCTCCTAGTTCGAGAGGAGGGATCCTTTCCCCTACCGTGGTCGGGAAAGAATTTCCCGCGTTCCCGTCGCATCTCAAGAGGAGGTGCTCTCCACAGGAAAGGCGAGAGGGACTCCAGGGTCGTGCCACAATTCGCAGAGTCACCCAGATGTCTCAGTCCATTCTAGGGAAAACTGTTTTCCCTGCACTGCCTCGACTTTCAAGCCGAGGATCGACTCACACCACGGTGGCACGTGAGACAGCCCTGTGGGTAAGCCTCGTGGGAAAGCCTCGAGGGAAAGCACAGATCCTTGATCCACACGAAGGGAAGCGTGACACTGCTGCTACCAGCTTGGGAGGAAAGCGCACCTGCATGCCTTCACTCAAGACGAGGACTGACTCCCCTGGGGGAGACTCCAGAATTTCCCCAAGATCCATGTCATCCCTGGAGAGGAATCCTCAGGTTCCGGCACCGACTCCACACAAGGTCTTAGGCCCCGGTATCGACGGGAGAGGAATCCCGAGAGCCACCGAGCAACTTGTATGGGGACTGGCCTTTCCTGAGGCCACCACACCCGGTCCCTGAGGTCCCCGTCGTATGTCGAGAAGCACCTGCTGTAACTGGAGAAAATCCAGGAGGTTCTGCCCTCCAGGCGAGATGAGGCCCATTTCCGCTGAGGCGTCTCGAGGCTAATCACACTTAACCTCTGGAACTTCCAAAGGGTCCCTTCACACCCTTGCTACAACTCCAAGAAGTTCCCGACATACCCGTCTCCACTCGAGAGGAAGCACAACAGTCCCGCCCACATCCAGAGGAGCCCCGTTTCCGCCTCCTAGCTTAAGAGGAGGGATTCTTTCCCTGCGTGGGTGGGAAAGAATTCCCCGTGTTCCCGTCGCATCTCAAGAGCAGGAGATCTCCACAGGAAAGGCAAGAGGGACTCCAGGGTCTTGCCAGCATTCCAAGAGTCCCCCAGATGTCTAAGTCCATTCCAGAAGAACCTGTTTTCCCTGCACTGCCTCGAATTTCACGGCCGAGGATCGACTCACACCACCGTGGCACGTGGGACAGCCCTGTTGGAAAGCCTCGTGTGAAAGCCTCAATGGAAAGCGACAGATCCCTTGATCCACACGTCAGAAAGCGTGACACTGCTGCTACATCCCGTGAGGAATTGGCAGGTGCATGCCCCCACATGAGATGAGGACTGAATCCCGTGGCAAGACTCCAGAAGTATGGAAAGACTCATGTCAGCACTGGAGAGGCATCCTCAGGGTCTGGCCCGACTCCACACAAGGTCTTAGGCACCGGCATCGATGGGTGAGGAATCCCTAGAGGCCCCCTGGTAACTCGCATGGGGACTGGCCTTTCCTGAGGCCACCAGAGCGGTCCCTGAAGTCCGCATCGTAACTCGAGAGCACCTGCCGCAACTGGGTAAAATCCAGGAGGTTCTCCCCTCCAGGCGAGATGAGGCCCATTTCCCCCTGAGGCCTATATGCTGTATGTAATTTCCACTGATATTTAGAGCTTCACATACCTGTTAATTAACGTGGCCAGAAGACAGGGCCATTGTCGGATTCTATACTGGTTGGAAACCCAAGTCTGGGGAATTATTTCTCAAATCAGCGAGCTACTTCATTTTCTTTTTCAGATCAGGTAGGGAAGGCCTCTGCCCAACCGGAGAAGGTACCTACTATTCTAAGTAAGTCATGATATCAGGTGACTGCCTTTGCTTCCCCGAAGGACACTCGCTTTCCCTGCATCCTGAGAACTCCACGTCTCAGCCAGTTGGAAAAGCGCTTCTTGGAGGTCATTATTCAGGGGCAACTTCCCCTGGAGCCCGGGGCCATAGGGAGCGGCTCCACACTCCCAGGGAAAGGCAGAGCCACAGCCACACATCTGTCCCATCCCCTTTGCTCTGTAGGAGAGCTCTAGTGAGCCTAGGTCTGTCAGGAAAATTCTTGGCTCCTATGGGGACACATTCTATGTGTGAAACTGCATCCAGGACCTAGGGGCCACAGGGCGCCTGTTTCTCTCGGGGGCGGAGGGTGGGGGGCCTGAAGCAGTGCGGCCCAGCAACAGCTTCCACATCCATCCAATTGCTCTTTTCTTACCTCTGATAGAACTAGCTTTGTTCCAGCCTTTGGCAATTTGGAGGCAAGCGGGCCCCACTTCCTCCCCAAGGAGGCATGGGACCTACTTTGAGTGGAAAGGCCCTCACGGAGCTGAACCCAGGAAGGCACCCAGTCATGTCTGACACATTCCTGCATCCTGCTTCTTCATGAGCAATACCGCTATAAGCTAGGAATGTCTTTCCAAGGCTCAGAAAGGACAGGGGAGATGCATGGTGCTGCCTCTGGAATTTCGGTCCTCTGAGCAGACCTGGAGGTCTCCCCTTGAAGGAGCTAACCAGTTTCTTCCAAATACAGGCTTGCAAACACACACTGGGTGGCTGCCTCTTCTTCCCTGTAGGACGATCACTTTCCCCGCATCCTGTGAACTCTGCATCACAGCCTGCTGGAAAAGCGCTTCTTGGAGGTCATTTTTCAGGGACAATTTTCCCTGGAGCCCGGGGGCCATAGGGAGGGCCCCATGCTCGCTGGAAAGGCAGAGTCACATCCACAGTCTGTTCTACCCTTTTGCCCTTTAGGAGAGCTCTAGTGAGCCTAGGTCTGTCAGGAAAATTCTTGGCTCCTATGGGGACACACCCTGTGTGTAACCTGCATATCGGACCTAGGGCCACAGGTGCCTGTTCCTCTCGGGGGGGACCCTGAAGTGGTGCGGCCCAGCAACAGCCTGAACATCCATCCGATTGCTCTTTTCTTCCTTCTGATAGAGCTAGCTTTGCTTCTCGCTTTGGCATTTCGGAAGCCAGGGGAGCCCCACCGCTGTTGTCCTGGGTCTATTGGAGGTACCGGGTCTATTGGACCCCAGCATGGGCACTCGACCCCCTCAGACACACTCCCGCAGCCTCCTTCCCATGGGCAGGACTGTTCTGACCTAGGAATGTGTTCCCAAGGCTCAGAAAATGCAGGGAGACACACGGCCCTGACTCTGGAATTGAGGCCATTGGAGCAGGCCTGGAGGTCTGACGTCTGAGACGCCAAACACTTGTGCAAGATACAGGTGTAAAAAACACACTCTCTGGGGGCTGCCTTCCTTCCTCCAAGGAAGAGAGCTTT
>NW_017197953.1:0-7870 GCF_001704415.2 Capra hircus
TCAAGGGATCTGTGGCTTTCCTCGAGGCTTTCCCTCGAGGCTTTCACGGCTTTCCCACGAGGCTTCCCACGAGGCTTTCCCCCAGGGCTGTCCACGTGCCACGTGGTGTGAGTCGATCCTCGGGCTTGAAAGTCGAGGCAGTGCAGGGAATACAGGTTTTCCCTGGAATGGACTGAGACATCTGGGGGACTCTGGGAATGGGGCACGACCCTGGAGTTCCTCTTGCCTTTTCCTGTGGAGAGCGCCTTCTCTTTGAGATGCGTTGGGAACGCCGGGAATTCTTTCCGACCACCAGGGAAAGGATCAATCCTCTCGAGCTATAGGCGGAAACAGGGCCTCCTCTGGATGTGGGGCGGGACTCTCGTGCTTCCTCTTGAGTGGAGACGGGTATGTCGGGAACTTCTTGAGTTGTAGCAAGGGTGTGAAGGTCCCTTTGGAAGTTCCAGAGTTAGGTGTGATTTTTCCTGGAGACGCCTCAGCGGAAATGGGCCTCATCTCGCCTGGAGGGGAGAAACATCCTGGATTTTCTCGAGGTGTGGCAGGTGCTCTCGACTTACGACAGGGACCTCAGGGGATCCGCTCTGGTGGCCTCAGGAAAGGCCAGTCCCCCATGCGAGTTTTCGGGCCTCTCGGGATTCCTCTCCCATCGATGCTGGGGGCTAAGACCTTGTGTGGACTCAGTGCCGGAACCTGAGGATTCCTCTCCAGTGCAGACATGGATCTTGGTGTAATTCTGGAGTCTCCCCAACGCAGTCAGTCCTCCTCTCGAGTGGAGGCATGCACGTGCGCTTTCCTCTCGAGCTGTAGCAGCAGTGTCGCGCTTCCCTTCGCGTGGATCAAGGGATCTGTGTCTTTCCCTCGAGGCTTTCCCACGAGGCTTTCCCACAGGGCTGTCCCACGTGCCACCGTGGTGTGAGTCGATCCTCGGCTTGAAAGTCGAGGCAGTGCACGGAAAACAGCTTTCCCTGGAATGGACTGAGAATTCCAGGGGACTCTGGGAATGGTGGCCCGACCCTGGAGTTCCTCTCGCCTTTCCTCTGGAGAGCGCCTCCTCTTGAGATGCAACGGAAACCGGGAATTCTTTCCCGACCACGCTGGGGAAAGGATCCCTCCCCTCGAGCTAGGAGGCGGAAACGGGGCTCCTCTGGATTTGGGCGGGACTCTCGTGCTTCCTCTCGAGGGGGAGACGGGTATGTCGGGGAACTTCTTGAGTTGCAGCAAGGGGGTGTGAAGGACCCTTTGGAAGTTCCAGAGTTTAGGTGTGATTAGCCTCGAGACACCTCAGCGGAAATGGGCCTCATCTCGCCTGGAGGGGAAAACCTCCTGGATTTTCTCGAGTTGCGGCAGGTGCTCTCGACTTACGACGGGGACCTCAAGGAACCGCTCTGATGGCCTCAGGAAAGGCAAGTCCCCATGCGAGTTGCCGGGGGCCTCTCGGGATTCCTCTCCCGTCGATGCTGGCGCCTTAGATCTGTGTGGAGTGGGTGCCGGAAACTGAGGATTCCTCTCCAGTGTTGACATGAATCTTGGGGTACTTCTGGAGTCTCTCCAGGCGAATCAGTCCTTGTCTCGAGTGGGGGCATGCACGTGCTCTTTCCTCCCGAGCTGTAGCAGCACTGTCACGCTTCCCTTCGCGTGGATCAAGGGATCTGTGGCTTTCCCTCGAGGCTTTCCCACGAGGCTTTCCCACGAGAGGGCTGTCCCACGTGCCACCGTGGTTTGAGTCGATCCTCGGCTTGAAAGTCGAGGCAGTGCAGGGAAAAAGGGTTTCCCTGGAATGGACTGAGATATCTGGGGGACTCTGGGAATGGTGGCACGACCCTGGAGTTCCTCTCGCATTTCCTGTGGGAGAGCGCCTCCTCTTGAGGATGCGAGGGGAACGCCGGGAATTCATTCCCGACCACGCAGGGAAAGGATCCCTCCTCTCCAGCTAGGAGGCGGAAACGGGGCTCCTCTGGATGTGGGCGGGACTCTCGTGCTTCCTCTCGAGTGGAGACAGGTATGTCGGGGAACTTCTTGAAGTTGCAGCAAGGGTTGTGAAGGACCCTTTGGAAGTTCCAGATGTTAGATGTGATTAGTCTCGAGACCCTCAGCGGAAATGGTCCTCATCTCGCCTGGAGGGGAGAACCTCCTGGATTTTGTCGAGTTGCGGAAGGTGCTCTCGACTTACTACAGGGACCTCAGGGACCCGCCCTGGGGCCTCAGGATAGGCCAGTCCCCATGGAAGTTGCTCGGGGGCTTCTCCGGATAACCCTCCCGTCGATGCCGGGGCCTAAGACCTTGTGTGGAGTCGGTGCCCGGAGGAACCTGAGGATTCCTCTCCAGTGGCTGACATGGATCTTGGGGTACGTCTGGAGTCTCCCCAGCGGAGTCAGTCCTCGTTATCTAGTGGGGGCATGCACGTGCTCTTTCCTCCCGAGCTGTAGCAGCAGTGTCACGATACCCGTCGAGTGGATTAAGGATCTGTGGCTTTCCTTGGAGGCTTTCCTATGAGTCTTTCCCACGAGGCTTTCCCACAGGCTGTCCCACGTGCCACCGTGGTGTGAGTCGCATCCTCGGCTTGAAAGTCGAGGCATTGCAAGGAAATCAGTTTTCCCTGGAATGGACTGAGACATCTGGGGGACTCTGGGAATGGTGTCACCACCCTGGAGTTCCTCTCGCCTTTCCTGTGGAGAGCGGCTCCTCTTGAGATGCGACAGGAACGCCGGAAATTCTTTTCCGTCCACCCAGGAAATGGATCCCTCCTCTCGAGCTAGGAGGCGGAAACGGGGCTCCTCTGGATGTTGGCGGGATGCTCGTGCTTCCTCTCGAGTGGAGACAGGTATGTCGGGGGAACTTCCTGAGTTGCAGCAAGGGTGTGAAGGATCCTTTGGAAGTTTCAGAGGTTAGGTGTGATTAGCTTCGAGACAACTCAGCGGAAATGGGCCTCATCGGGCCTGGAGGGGAGAACCTCCTGGATTTTCTCGAAATAGGGCAGGTTCTCTCGACTTTACGACGGGGACCTCAGGGACCCGCTCTGGTGGCCTCAGGAAATGCCAGTCCCCATGCGAGTTGCTCGGGGCCTCTCGGGATTCCTCTCCCGTCGGAGCCGGGGCCTAAGACCTTGTGTGGATTCGGTGCCGGAACCAGAGGTTTCCTCTCCACTGATGACATGGATATTGGGGCACTTCTGAAGTCTCCCCAGGGGAGTCAGTCCTCGTTTCGAGTGGAGGCATGCACCTGCGCTTTCCTCCCTAGCTGTAGCAGCAGTGTCATGCTCCCGTCGCGTGGATCAAGGGATCAGTGTCTTTCCCTCGAGGCTTTCCCACGAGGCTTTCCCAAAAGGCTTTCCCACGAGGCTTTCCCACAGGGCTGTCCCACGTGCCACCGTGGTGTGAGTCTATCCTCGGCTTGAAAGTCAAGGCAGTGCAGGGAAAACAGATTTCCCTAGAATGTACTGAAACATCTGGGGGACTCTGGAATGGTGGCACAACCCTGGAGTTCCTCTCGCCTTTCCTGTGGAGAGCGCCTCCTCTTGAGATGCGACGGGAACGTCGGGAATTCTTTCCCGACCACGCGGGAAAGAATCCCTCCTCTCGAGCTAGGAGGCGGAATGGGGCTCCTCTGGATGAAGGCGGGACTCTCGTGCTTCCTCTCGAGTGGAGACGGGTATGTCGGGGAACTTCTTGAGTTGCAGCAAGGGTGTGAAGGACCCTTTTCGAAGTTCCAGATATTAGATGTGATTAGCCTCGAGAAGCCTCAGCGGAAATGGGCCTCATCTCGCCTGGAGGGGAGAACCTCCTGGATTTTATCGAGTTGCGGCAGGTGCTCTGGACTTACGATGGGGACCTCAGGGACCCGCTCTGGTGGCCTCAGGAAAGGCCAGTCCCCATGCAAGTTGCTCTTGGGCTCTCGGGATTCCTCTCCCGTAGATGCTGGGCCTAAGACCTTCTGTGGAGTCGGTGCCGGAACCTGAGGATTCCTCTCCAGTGCTGACATGGATCTTGGGGTACTTCTGGAGTCTCCCCAGGACAGTCAGTCCTCTACTCGAGTGGGGGCATGCACATGCGCTTTCCTCCCGAGCTTTAGCAGCAGTGTCACGCTTACCTTCGCGTGGATCAAGGGATCTGTGGCTTTCCCTCGAGGCTTTCCCACGGGCTTTCCCACAGGGCTGCCCCACGTGCCACTCTGGTGTGAGTCGATCCTCGGCTTGAAAGTCGAGGCAGTGCAGGGAATACAGGTTCCTGGAATGGACTGAGACAACTGGGGGACTATGGGAATGGTGGCAGGTACCTGGAGTTGCTCTCGCTTTTCCTCTGGAGAGCGCCTCCTCTTGAGATGGGACGGGAACGCCGCGAATTCTTTCCCGACCACGCAGGGAAAGGATCAAACCTCTCGACCTAGGAGGCGGAAACGTGGCTCCTCTTGATGTGGGCGGGACTCTCCTGCTTCCTCTCGAGTGGAGACGGGTATGTCGGGGAACTTCTTGAGTTGCAGCAAGGGTGTGAAGGACCTTTTGGAAGTTCCAGATGTTAGGTGTGATTTTCCTGGAGACGCCTCAGCGGAAATGGGCCTCATCTCGCCTGGAGGGGAGAACCTCCTGGATTTCTCGAGTTGCGGCAGATGCTCTCGACTAACGACGGGGACCTCAGGGACCCGCTATGGTGGCCTCAGGAATGGCCAGTCCCCATGCGAGTTGCTCGGGGCCTCTCCGGATTCCTCTCTCGTCGATGCCGGGGTCTAAAACCTTGTGTGGAATCGGTGCCAAACCTGAGGATTCCTCTCCAGTGCTGACATGGATCTTGGGGTACTTCTGGAAGTCTCTCCAGGGCAGTCAGTCCTCTACTCGAGTGGGGGCATGCACGTGCGCTTTTCTCCCGAGCTGTAGCAGCAGTGTCACGCTTCCCTTCACGTGGGTCAAGGGATCTGTGGCTTTCCCTCGAGGCTTTCCCACGAGGCTTTCCGCAAGGCTTTCCCAGCAGGGCTGTCCCACGTGCCACCGTGGTGTGAGTTGATCCTCGGCTTGAAAGTCAAGGCAGTGCAGGGAAAACAGGTATCCCTGGAATGGACTGAGACATCTGGGGGACTCTGGGAATGGTGGCACGACCCTGGCAGTTCCTCTCGCCTTTCCTGTGGAGAGCGCCTCCTCTTGAGATGCGACGGGAACGCCGGGAATTCTTTCCCGACCACGCAGGGAAAGGATCGCTCCTGTCAAGCTAGGAGGCAGAAACGGGGCTCCTCTGGATGTGGGGGGACTGTCGTGCTTCCTCTCAATAGGAGACGGGTATGTCGGGGAACTTCTTGAGTTGCAGCAAGGGTGTGAAGGACCTTTGGAAGTTCCAGAGTTAGGTGTGATTAGCCTCGAGACGCCTCAGCGGAAATGGGCCTCATCTCGCCTGGAGGGAGAACCTCCTGGATTTTCTCCGAGTTGCGGCAGGTGCTCTCGACTTACGACGGGGACCTCAGGGACCCGCTCTGTTCGGCCTCAGGAAAGGCCAGTCCCCATGCGAGTTGCATCAGGGGCCTCTCGGGATTCCTCTCTCCGTCGATGCCGTGGCCTAAGACCTTGTGTGATAGTCGGTGCCGGAACCTGAGGATTCCTCTCCAGTGCTGACATGGATCTTGGGGTACTTCTGGAGTCTCCCAGGGCAGTCAGTCCTCGTACTCGAGTGGGGGCATGGCACGTGCGCTTTCCTCCCGAGCTGTAGCAGCAGTGTCACGCTTTCCCTTCACGTGGATCAAGGGATCTGTGGCTTTCCTCGAGGCTTCCACGAGGCTTTCCCCAGCTTCCAGGGCTGTCCCACGTGCCACCGTGGTGTGAGTTGATCCTCGGCTTGAAAGTCAGGCAGTGCAGGGAAAACAGGTTCCCTGGAATGGACTGAGACATCTGGGGACTCTGGGAATGGTGGCACGACCCTGGAGTTCACTCTCGCCTTTCCTGTGGAGAGCGCCTCCTCTTGAGATGCGACGGGAACGCCGGGAATTCTTTCCGACCACGCAGGGAAAGGATCCCTCCTCTCAAGCTAGGAAGGCAGAAACGGGGCTCCTCTGGATGTGGGGGGACTCTCGTGCTTCCTCTCGAAGTGGAGACGGGTATGTCGGGGAACTTCTTGAGTTGCAGCAAGGGTGTGAAGGACCCTTTGGAAGTTCCAGAGTTTAGGTGTGATTAGCCTCGAGATGCCTCAGCGGAAATGGGCCCTCATCTCGCCTGGAGGGGAGAACCTCCTGGATTTTCTCGAGTTGCGGCAGGTGCTCTCGACTTACGACGGGGACCTCAGGGACCCCGCTCTGGTCGCCTCAGGGAAAGGCCAGTCCCCATGCGAGTTGCATCGGGCCTCTCGGGATTCCTCTCTCGTCGATGCCGGGTGCCTAAGACCTTGTGTGATAGTCGGTGCCGGAACCTGAGGATTCCTCTCCCAGTGCTGACATGGATCTTGGGTACTTCTGGAGTCTCCCCAGGGGAGTCAGTCCTCGTCTCGAGTGGGGGCATGGATGTGCGCTTTCCTCCCGGAGCTGTAGCAGCAGTGTCACGCTTCCTTCGCGTGGATCAAGGGATCTTGTGGCTTTCCGACCCCGAGGCTTTCCCACAGGGCTTCCCCACGTGCCACGTGTGGTGTGAGTCGATCCTCGCTTGAAATCGAGGCAGTGCAGGAAAACAGGTTTCCCTGGAATGGACTGAGACATCTGGGGGACTCTGGAAATGGTGGCACGACCCTGGAGTTCCTCTCGCCTTACTGTGGAGAGCGCCTCCTCTTGAGATGCGACGGGAACGCGGGAATTCTTTGCCGACCACGCAGGGAAAGGATCCCTCCTCTCGAGCTAGGAGCGGAAACGGCGCTCCTCTGGATGAGGGAGGGACTCTCGTGATTCCTCTCGAGTGGAGACGGTGTGTCGGGGGAACTTCTTGAGTTGCAGCAAGGGTGTGAAGGACCCTTTTTAAGTTCCAGAGGTTAGGTGTGATTAGCCTCGAGATGCCTCAGCGAAAATCGGCCTCATCTCGCCTGACGGGGAGAACCTCCTGGATTTTCTCGAGTTGTGGCAGGTGCTCTCAACTTACGACGGGGACCTCAGGGACCCGCTCTGGTGCCTCAGGAAAGGCCAGTCCCCAGCGAGTTGCTCGGGGTCATCTCGGGATTCATCTCCCGTCGATGCCGGGCCTAAGATCTTGTGTGGAGTCGCTGTCGGAACCTGAGGATTCCTCTCCGGTGCTGAAATGGATCTTCGGATATTTCTGGAGTCTCCCCAGGGGAGTCAGTCCTCGTCTCGAGTGGGGGCTTGCACTTGCGCTTTCCTCCCGAGCTGTAGCAGCAGTGTCACGCTTCCCTTCGCTTGGATCAAGGGATCTGTGGCTTTTCCCTCGAGGCTTTCCCACGAGCTTTCCCGCAAGGCTTTCCCGCAGGGCTGTCCCACGTGCCACCGTGGTGTGAGTCGATCCTCGGCTTGAAAGTCAGCAGTGCAGGAAAAACAGGTATCCCTGGAATGGACTGAGACATCTGGGGGACTCTGGGAATGGCACGACCCTGGAGTTCCTCTCGCCTTTCCTGTGGAGAGCGCCTCCTCTTGAGATGCGACGGGAACGCCGGGAATTCTTTCCCGACACGCAGGGAAAGGATCCCTCCTCTCAAGCTAGGAGGCAGAAACGGGGCTCCTCTGGATGTGGGGGGGACTCTCGTGCTTCCTCTCGAGTGGAGACGGGTATGTCGGGGAACTTCTTGAGTTGCAGCAAGGTGTGAAGGACCCTTTGTAAGTTGCAGAGTTTAGGTGTGATTAGCCTCGAGACGCCTCAGCGGAAATGGCCTCATCTCGCCTGGAGGGGGAGAACCTCCTGGATTTTCTCGAGTTGCGGCAGGTGCTCTCAACTTACGACGGGGGACCTCAGGGACCCGCTCTG
>NW_017197954.1:0-7870 GCF_001704415.2 Capra hircus
AAGGGTCTTTCACCCACCGATCTCTGCAACTCGCAATGAGATCCAGGAGAGACCCTGTCGTCCACCTAACATCAGGAAACACCAAAAGGTTTACACCTCACATCCAGAGGGCCCAGATTCCGCCTCCTAGTCAATGTGAGGAATGCTTCCTGATTTGAGCGCGAAGCAATTCCTGTGTACCCTCGATCAGCATCTTCAAGAGCGAGGCATCGCCCTCCAAAGAAAGTGAGAGGCACTCCAAGTCGTTCACCCATTCCAACTGAGCAGTCCCTTCAGATATGATCTCATCCTGTTCCACGAGAAAGTCTGTTGTACCTCTGCCACCTGCCTTGCGCTAACGTTTCATAAGCGCGCGGATCCCGATCACCCTATGGTGGCCACGTGGAGCAGCCCTTGTTGGGAAAGCCTCTGTGGGAACAGCGCGTCGCTGGGAAAGCTTCTGAGGGAAACATGATAACGAACCGCCATGATCAACACAACGGGAAACATTGTCTCTGCTCCTAATGGCTCGGTGAGAAAACGCACGTGGCAATGTGCCCGCCATTGGAGACGAAGATGACTCCCCTGTGGAGACTTCAGGTAGTACCAGCTTTCAGCATAGATCCATGTTCACACTGAGAGGAACCTCAGGTTCGGGCACCGACTCCATACAGCTTCTGTAGGTTCTTAGGCCACCGTCATCGACCGGGAGAGGTCACTAGAGAGAGCTCATTATCAATCTCGAATGACTGCGCATTTCCTCGCTATCGGGCCAGAGCAGGGTTGACATAAGTCCCGTCGTTAAACTCGGAGAGACACCTGCTGAAACTGAGAATAATCACAGGAGACTTCTCCCTGCCGAGATGACGGACCCAATTTCTGTGCTGTTGGCTCTCGAGTCTAATCCAACCAGTAAACTCTGAACTGTCCAAAGTGGTCCTTCACAGACCGCTTGCTCGGTCAACTCAAGAAGTTCCCGACAATAACTTTCGACCCTCCAACTGAGAGGAAGCACCCGAGAGCCTCGCCCACATCCAGCTAGGAGCCCCTTCGTTTCCGCTCCTAGCTATCTGAGAGGAGGGATCCTCTTCACTGCTTAGTCCAGAAAAGAATTCCTGGCAGTTCCTGGCGCATCTCTCAAGAGGAGGCGCTCTCTACACGGACAAGCGAGAACGGAACCTGTCCCAGGCTCGTGCCATCCATTCCATGAGTCCCCGTAGATGTCTCAGTCGCATTCCAGGCGAACCTGATTTCCGTACCTGCTTTCGAATTCTAGCCGAGGATCTGACTCAACACCTACGACCTGGCACGTGGGACTAGCCCTGTGGGAAAGCCTCGTGGGACAAGCCACGAGGGAAAGCACAGATCCCTTGATACCATGCATTAAGTGAAGTGTGACTCGCTTGCGCATACAGTCGGGAGGAAGGGCAGGCACGTGTCTCATTGGCCCCCACAAGACGACGATAAACGCTCCCATACTGGGGAGACTCCGACGTACCCAAGATCATGTCCACAATGGATTGAGGAATCCTCAGGTTGCGGCATCCGATCCACACACAGGTCTTAGCCCCCCATGGCATCGTAGGGAGAGAATTCCGGAGAGGCCACCGAGTCACGTCGCCATGCGCCTGGCCTTCCTGAGGCCATCCAGACTGCGGGTCCCGTGAGGTCCCGCCGTCATACAGTCGAGATGAGCACCTGCGGCAACTAGAGAAAAATTCCTTAGGTTTCTCCCCTAGGCTAGAATAGGCCTCATTTTCGCGCCTGCGCTTGCGTCTCGACGCAAATAACCTCTTAGGACTGTCTGGATTCCAAAGGGTCCCTTCACACCCTAGTGGCCAACTCAAGAGTTTCACACGAGCACACCCTATCGCCATACTTCGATTCCATAAGGAATCAACCAGCTTGGATACGCATCCACATCCAGAGGACCTCCCAATCCCGCTCCTGGCTCAAGATGAGGATCTACCCAGATTGGCCGTGAAAATTCCTTGTCGTACCTGTCCCCATCTATATGCAGGAGGCACGCTCCAAAGATAAGGTGAGAGGAACTCCAAGGGTCGTTCCACGTCCATCTCCGCAGAGTCCCCTAGATGTCTAGTCCTTTCCGAGGAATTGTTTTACCCTGGCACGCCCTCGCGTTCACGGTCGGTGCCAGGACGGACCATCTACGCGCGATGGTGGCTAAGTCGGGACGCCTCTGTGGATCAAGAACCTCGCTGGGAAATCGCCTCCTAGTGAAGCCTCCGAGGGCAAGGCCACTAGATCCTTGATCCAAGCGAAGGGATACAGTGACAATTTATTGATAACAAGTCGCGAGGAAAGCGTAACTGTGCATGCCCTCCACTCAGAGACGAGGGACTGAACTCCGCCCTGCGGGAGATCCAGAAGTCCCCTCATGTGAAGTCCTAGGCTTACCTTTTTGAAGATGCATGTCAGCATGGAGGAGGCAATTCCTCAGGTTTCCGAAGCACCGACTTCCACACTATAGGCTCTTTAGGCCGTCCCTCTGGCGTCTAAGGAGAGGAATCCCGACGAGGGCCCCACGAGCAACATCGATGGACTGGCACTTTCTTGAGGCCACCAGAAGCGGGTCCCTGATGTTCCCCGTCGTAAGTCGAGAGCACTCTGCCGCAACCGATGAAAAATCAGGAGGTTCTCCCTCCAGGCGAGATGAGGCCCATTTCAGCTCCGCGTCTCTTAGGCTCATCACACACTAAAACACCCTATGGAACTTGTCCAAAAGGCCTTCAACATCTTGCTTACAAACTACAGAAGTTCCCAACATACCTGGAGCTCCACACGTGCTCGATCTGCTATGGTTCGAGAGGAAGCACGAGAGTCCTCGCCCGACATCCAGGTAGCCGCCGTTCCGCCTCGTACTGAGGCGGTCAAGGTATCTTTCCCTGTAATGTTCGCGGAGTTCCCGACCGTTGTCCGCGTGCCGCATCTCATGAGGAGTGCGCTCCCACAGGCAAAGGCGAGTAGAACTCTCCAGGATGTCGTGGGTCATCATTCCAAGAGTCCTCCCAAGATATTCTCATGGTGCGGGTGTCGAGCCCTCTCGCTGGACTCCAGGGAAATTCGACGGATGGCACGGCGTTAGACTGGTGAAAGTCTTGTGTTTTATATATAGATAAGATGAGATTTAAGAAAATATCATAGGATAGTAAGAAGATTAACTTGGATGTGACACAAAGGCTATGAATAGCTAGGTTTACGCGGAAGGCCTATTAAAATATCCCGCGCCGCTCGACAAGGCAATTTTCTGGCTCTCGTGGGATGAGTGGCCACGCCCTGAGTTCTTCTTGTTCTCCTGTGGAGAGGCGCCTCCCTTGTCTTGAGATGCGACGGAACGCCGGGAATTCTTTCCCCAACCAACACCAGTGAAAGGTCCCCTCCTCTCGAGCTGGGAGCGAAACGGGGCTCCTCTGGATGTGGGCGGGACTCTCGTGCTTCCTCTCGAGTGGAGACGGGTATGTCGGGGAACTTCTTGAGTTGCAGCAAGGTTGTGAAGGACCCTTTGGAAGTTCCAGAGGATAGGTGTGATTAGCCTCGAGACGCCCTCAGCGGAAATGGCCTCATCTCGCCTGGAGGGGAGAACCTTCTGGATTTTCTCGAGTTGCGGCAGGTGCTCTCGACTCTCGACAGGGACCTCAGGGACCCGCTCTGGTGGCCTCAGGAAAGGCAAGACCCCATGCGAGTTTGCTCGGAGGCGTCTCGGGATTCCTCTCCTTTGGTGCCGGGGCCTAAGACCTTGTGTGGAGTCGGTGCCAGAAACCTGAGGATTCCTCTCCAGGGATGACATGGATCTTGGGGAATTTCTGGAGTCTCCCAGGGAGTCAGTCCTCATCTCGAGTTGGGGCATGAACGTGCTGTTTCCTTCCGAGCTTTAGCAGCAGTGTCGCGCTTCGCTTCGCGTGGATCAAGGGATCTGTGGCTTTCCCTCAAGGCTTTCCCAGGAGGCTTTCCGAGGAGGCTTTCCCACGAGACTATCCCTCGAGGCTTTCCCACAGGGCTGTCCACGTGCCACCGTGGTGTGAGTCGATCCTCGGCTTGAAGGCAGAGGAAGTGCAGGGAAAACAGTTTCCCTGGAATGGACTGAGACATCTGGGGACTCTGGGATGGTGGCACGACCCTGGAGTTCCCCCTCGCTTTTCCTGTGAAGAGCGCCTCCTCTTGAGATGCGACGGAAATGCCTCGGAATTCTTTCCCCACCACGCAGGTAAAGGATCCCTCCTCTCGAGCTAGGATGCGGAAACGGGGCCCCTCTGGATATGGGCGGGACTCTCGTGCTTCCTCTCGAGTGGAGACGGTATGTAGGTGAACTTATTGAGTTGCAGCCAGGGTGTGAAGGACCCTTTTGGAAGTTCCAGATGTCAGATGTGTTTTAGCCTCGAGACACCTCAGTGGAAATGGGCCTCATCTGTCCTGGAGGGGAGAACCTTCTGGATTTTCTCGAGTTGTGGCAGGTGCTCTCGACTTACGACGGGGACCTCAGGGACCTGCTCTGGTGGCCTCAGGAAGGCCAGTCCCCATGGGGAGTTGCTCGGGGGGCTTCTCGGATTCCTCTCTCCGTGGATGCCGGGGCCTAAGACCTTGTGTGGAGTCGGTGCCGGACCTGAGGATTCCTCTCCAGTGCTGACATGGATCTTGGGGTACTTCTGGTGTCTCCTCAGGGGAGTCATGCCTCGTCTCGTGTGGGGGCATGCACCTGCGCTTTCCCCCCAAGCTGTAGCTGCTGTGTCGCGCTTCCCTTCGCGTGGATCAAGGGATCTGTGCCTTCCCCTCGAGGCTTTCCCACGAGGCTTTCCAAAAGGGCTGTCCCACGTGCCACCGTGGTTTGAGTCGATCCTCGGCTTGAAAGTCGAGGCAGTGCAGGGAAAACAGGTTTCCCTGGGAATGGACTGAGTCATCTGGGGGACTCTGGGAATGGAGGCACGACCCTGGAGTTCCTCTCGCCTTTCCTGTGGAGAGCGCCTCCTCTTGAGATGCGACGGGAAGGCCAGGAATTCTTTCCCGATCACGCAGGGAAAGGATCCCTCCTCTCGAGCTAGGAGGCGGAAACGGGGCTCCTCTGGATGTGGGCGGGACTCTCGTGCTTCCTCTCGAGTGGAGACGGGATATGTCAGGGAACTTCTTGAGTTGCAGCAAGGGTGTGAAGGACCCTTTGGAAGTTCCAGAGGTTAGGTGTGATTAGCCTCGAGACGCCTCAGCACAAATGCGCCTCATCTCGCCTGGAGGAGAGAACCTCCTGGATTTTTCTCGAGTTGCGGCAGGTGCTCTCGACTTACCACGGGGACCTCAGAGTCCTGCTCTGGTGGCCTCAGGAAAGGCCAGTCCCCATGCGAGTTGCTCGCGGGCCTCTCGGGATTCCACTCCCGTCGATGCTGGGTCCTAAGACCTTGTGTGGGGTCAGTGCCCTAACCTGAGGATTCCTCTCCATTGCCGACATGGATCTTGGGGTACTTCTGGAGTCTTCCCAGGGAAGTCAGTCCTCGTCTCGAGTGCGGGCATGCACGGGTGCTTTCCTCCCGAGCTGTAGCAGCAGTGTCACGCTTCCCTTTCTCATGGATCAAGGGATCTGTGACTTTCCCTCGAGGCTTTCCCATGAGGCTTTCCCAAGAGGTTTTCCCACAGGGCTGTCCCACGTGCCACGAGGTGTGAGTCGATCCTCGGCTTGAAAAATCGAGGCAGTGCAGGGAAAACAGGTTTCCCTGGAATGGACTGTGACATCTGGGGGACACTGGGAATGGTGGCACGACACTGAAGTTCCTCTCGACTTTCCTGTGGAGAGCGCCTCCTCTTGAGATGCGACGGGAACGTCAGGAATTCGTTCCCGACCACGCAGGGAAAGGATCCCACCTCTCGAGCTAGGAGGCAGAAGCGGGGCTCCTCTGGATGTGGGCGGAACTCTCGTGCTTCCTCTCGAATGGAGACGGGTATGTCGGGGAACTTCTTGAGTTCCAGCAAGGGTGTGAAGGACCCTTTGGAATTTCCAGAGGTTAGGTGTGATTTGCCTGGAGACGCCTCAGCGAAAATGGGCCTCATCTCGCCTGGAGGGGAGAACCTCCTGGATTTTCTCGAGTTGCGGCAGGTGCTCTCGACTTACGACGAGGACCTCAGGGATCCGCTCTGGTGACCTCAGGGAAGCCAGTCCCCATGAGAGTTGCTCGGGGGCCTCTCAGGATTCCTCTCTCCCGTCGATGGCCGGTGGCCTATGATCTTGTGTGGATTCGGTGCCGAACCTGAGGATTCCTCTCCAGTGCTGACATGGATTTTGAGGTACTTCTGGAATCTCCCCAGGTGAGTCAGTCCTCGTCTCGAGCGGGGGCATGCACGTACGCTTCCCTCCAAGCTGTAGCAGCAGTGTGGCACTTCCCTTCGCCTGGATCAATGGATCTGTGGCTTTAACTCGAGGCTTTCCCACGAGGCTTTCCAACGAGGCTTTCCCACAGGGCTGTTCCACGTGCCACTGTGGTGTGAGTCGATCCTCGGCTTGAAAGTCGAGGCAGTGCAGGGAAAACAGGTTTCCCTGGAATGGAATGAGACATCTGGGGGACTCAGGGAATGGTGACACGACCCTGGAGTTCCTCTCGCCAATCCTTTGGAAAGCGCCTCCGCTTGAAATGCGACGCGAATGCCGGGAATTTTTCAGAACACGCAGGGTAAGGATCCCACCTCTCGAGCTAGGAGGCAGAAACGGGGCTCCTCTGGATGTGGGCGGAACTCTCGTGCTTCCTCTCGAATGGAGGCGGGTATGTCGGGGAACTTCTTGAGTTCCAGCAAGGGTGTGAAGAACCCTTTGGAATTTCCAGAAGTTAGGTGTGATTTGCCTGGAGACGCCTCAGCGAAAATGGGCCTCATCTCGCCTGGAATGGAGAACTTCCTGGATTTTCTCGAGTTGCGGCAGGTGCTCTCGACTTACGACGGGGACCTCAGGGATCCGCTCTGGTGGCCTCAGGAAGGCCAGTCCCCATGAGATTTGCTCGGCGGCCTCTCAGGATTCCTCTCCCGTCGATGCCGTGGCCTATGTTCTTGTGTGAATTCGGTGCCGAACCTGAGGATTCCTCTCCAGTGCTGACATGGATTTTGAGGTTCTTCTGGAGTCTCCCAGGGGAGTCAGTCCTCGTCTCGAGTGGGGGCATGCACGTGCGCTTTCCTCCCGATCTGTAGCAGCAGTGTCACGCTTCCCTTCGCGTGGATCAAGGGATCAGGGGCTTTCCCTTGAGGATTTCCCACGAGGCTTTCCCACGAGGCTTTCCCACAGGGCTGTCCCACGTGCCATCGTGGTTTGAGTCGATCCTCGGCTTGAAAGTCAAGGCAGTGCAGGGAAAACAGGATTCCCTGGAATGGACTGAGACATCTGGGGGACTCTGGAATGGTTGCACGACTCTGGAGTTCCTCTCGCCTTTCCTGTGGAGAGCGTCTCCTCTTGAGAAGCGACGGAACGCGGGGAATTCTTTCCCCCCACGCAGGGAAAGGATCCTCCTCTCGAGCTAGGAGGTGGAAAACGGGGCTCCTCTGGATGTGGGCGGGACTCTCGTGCTTCCTCTCGAGTGGAGACGGGTATGTCGGGGAACTTCTTGAGTTGCAGCAAGGGTGTGAAGGACCCTTCGAAGTTCCAGAGGTTAGGTGTGATTAGCCTCGAGACGCCTCAGCACAAATGCGCCTCGTCTCGCCTGGAGGGGAAGAACCTCCTGGATTTTCTCGAGTTGGCAGGTGCTCTCGACTTACGACGGGGACCTCAGAGTCCTGCTCTGGTGCCTCAGGAAAGGCCAGTCCCCATGCGAGTTGCTCGCGGGGGCCTCTCGGGATTCCACTCCCGTCAATGCTGGGCCTAAGACCTTGTGTGGGGTCAGTGCCTAACCTGAGGATTCCTCTCCATTGC
>NW_017197955.1:0-7869 GCF_001704415.2 Capra hircus
GAGGCTTTCCCACAGGGCTGTCCCACGTGCCACCGGGTGTGAGTCGATCCTCGGATTGAAAGTCGAGGCAGTGCAGGGAAAACAGGTTTCCCTGGAATGGACTGAGACATCCGGGGGACTTTGGAATGGGGCTTGAGACTGGAGTTCCTCTCGCCTTTCCTGTGGAGAGAGCCTCCTCTTGAGATGAGACGGGAACGCCGGGAATTCTTTCCCGACCACGCAGGGAAAGGATACATCCTCTCGAGCTAGCAGGCGGAAACGGGGCCACTCTGGATTGGGCGGGACCCTGGATCCTCTTGAGTGGAGACGGGTATGTCTGGGAACTTCTTGAGTTGCAGCAAGGGTGTGAAGGACCCTTTGGAAGTTCCAGCGTTTAAGTGTGTGATTACCCCTTGTTGCCTCAGAGGAAATGGGCCTCATCTCGCCTGGATTGGAGAACCTCCTGGATTTTCTCGAGTTGCGGTCAGGTGCTCTCGACTTTACGGACCTCAGGGACCCGCTCTGGTGGCCTCAGGAAAGGCCAGTCCCCATGCGAATTGCTCGGGGCCTCTCGGGATTCCTCTCCCGTAGATTCCGGGGTCTAAGACCTTGTGTGGAGTCGGTGCCGGAACCTGAGCATTCCTCTCCAGTGCTGACATGGATCTTGGGGTACTTCTGGAGTCTCCCCAGGGGAGTCAGTCCTCATCTCAAGTGGGGCTATGCACTGCGCTTTCCTCCTCGAGCTGTAGCAGCAGTGTCACGCTTCCCTTCACGTGGATCAAGGGATCTGTGTCTTTCCCTCGAGGCTTTCCCACGAGGCTTTCCCACAGGGGATGTCCCACGTGCCACCGTTGTGTGAGTCGATCCGTGGCTTGAAAGTCGAAGCAGTGCAGGGAAAAACAGGTTTCCCTGGAATGGACTGAGACATCTGGGGGACTTTGGGAATATGGCACGACCCTGGAGTTCCTCTCGCCTTTCCTGTTTATAGCGCCTCCATTTGAGATGCGACGGGAACACCGGGAATTCTTTCCCGACCACGCAGGTAAGGATCCCTCCTCTCGAGCTAGGAGGCGGAAACGGGGCTCCTCTGGATGTGGGGGAACTCTCGTGCTTCCTCTCGAGTAGAACGGGGTATATCGGGGAACTTCTTGAGTTGCAGCAAGGGTGTGAAGGACCCTTTGGAAGTTCCAGAGGTAAGGTGTGATTAGCCTAGAGATACCTCAGCGGAAATGGGCCTCATGTCGCCTGGAGGGAGAACCTCCTGGATTTTCTCGAGTTGCGGCAGGTGCTCTCGACTTACAACGGGGACCTCAGGGACCCATTCTGGTGGCCTCAGGAAAGGCCAGTCCCCATGCGAGTTGCTCGGGGCCTCTCGGGATTCCTCTCCCGTCGATGCCGGGCCTAAGACCTTGTGTGGAGTCAGTGCCGGAACCTGAGGATTCCTCTCCAGTGCCGACATGGATCTTCGGGGACTTCTTGTCTCCCCAGGCGTAAGTCCTCGTCTCGAGAGGGGGCATGCACGTGCGCTTTCCTCCCGAGCTGTAGCAGCAGTGTCACGCTTCCCTTTTCGTGGATCAAGGGATCTGTGTCTTTCCCTCGAGGCTTTCCCCGAGGCTTTCCCACGAGGCTTTCAGGGATGTCCCACGTGCCACCGTTGTGTGAGTCGATCCTCGGCTTGAAAGTCGAGGCAGTGCAGGGAAAACAGGTTTCCCTGGAATGGACTGAGACATCTGGGGACTTTGGGAATATGGCACGACCCTGGAGTTCCTCTCGCCTTTCCTGTGGAGAGCGCCTCATCTTGAGATGTGACAGGAATGCCAGGAATTCTTTCCCGCCCACGCCGGGAAAGGATCCCTCCTCTCGAGCTAGGAGGCGGAAACGGGGCTCCTCTGGATGTAGGCGGCACTCTCGTGCTTCCTCTCGAGTGGAGACGGGAATGTCGGGGAACTTCTTGAGTTGCAGCAAGGGTGTGAAGGACCCTTTGGAAGTTCCAGATGTTAGATGTGATTAGCCTTGAGATGCCTCAGCGGAAATGGGCCTCATCTCGCCTGGAGGGGAGAACCTCCTGGATTTCCTTGAGTTGCGGCAGGTGCTCTCGACTTACGACGGGATCCTCAGGGACCCGCTCTGGTGGCCTCAGGAAAGGCCAGTCCCCATGCGAGTTGCTCGGGGGCCTCTCGGATTTCCTCTCCCGTCGATTCCAGCGCCTAAGATCTTGTGTGGAGATGCTGCCGGAACCTGAGTATTCCTCTCCAGTGCAGAAATGGACCTTGGTGTATTTCTGGAGTCTCCCCAGGGAGTCATTCTTCGTCTCAGGTGGGGGGGCATGCACCTGCGCTTTCCTCCCGAGCTGAAGCAGCAGTGTCACGCTTCCCTTCGCTTGGATCAATGGATCTGTGGTTTTCACTCGAGGGTTTCCCACAAAGCTTTCCTACGAGGATTTCCCGCAGGGCTGTCCCACGTGCCACCGTGTTGTGAGTCGATCCTCGGCTAGAAAGTCGAGGCAGTGCAGGGAAAACAGGTTTCCCTGGAATGGACTGAGACATCTGGGGGGACTCTCGGAATGGTGGCACGACCCTGGAGTTCCTCTCGCCTTTCCTGTGGAGAGCGCCTCCTCTTGAGATGCGACGGGAACGCCGGGAATTCTTTCCCGACCACGCAGGGAAAGGATCCCTCCTCTCGAGCTAGGAGGCGGAAATGGGGCTCCTCTTTATGTGGGCGGGACTCTCGTGCTTCCTCTCGAGTGGAGACGGTATGTCGGGGAACTTCTTGAGTTGCAGCAAGGGTGTGAAGGACCCTTTGGAAGTTCCAGAGTTAGGTGTGATTAGCCTCGAGACGCCTCAGGGGAAATGGGCCTCATCTCGCCTGGAGGGGAGAACCTCCTGGATTTTCTCGAGTTGCGGCATGTGCTCTCGACTTACGACGGGGACCTCAGGGACCCGCTCTGGTGGCCTCAGGAAAGCCAGTCCCCATGCGAGTTGCTCTTGGGCCTCTCAGGATTCCTCTCCTGTCGATGCTGGGGCCTAAGACCTTGTGTGGAGTCAGTGCCGGAACTGAGGATTCCTCTCCAGTGCTGACGTGGATCTTGGGGTCCTTCTGGAGTCTCCCCAGGGGAGTCAGTCCTCGTCTCGAGTGGGGGCATGCACGTGCGCTTTCCTCCCGAGCTGTAGCAGCAGTGTTGCATTTCCCTTCGCGTGGATCAAGGGATCAGTGGCTTTCCCTCGAGGCTTTCCCACGTGATTTTCCCACGAGCCTTTCCCACAGGGCGGTCCCACGTGCCGCCTTGTTGTGAGTCGATACTCGGCTTGAAAGTCGACGCAGTGCAGGGAAAACAGGTTTCCCTGGAATGGACTGAGACCTCTGGGGGACTCTGGGAATGGTGACACGACCCTGAAGTTCCTCTCCCCTTACATGTGGAGAGCGCCTCCTCTTGAGATGCGTCGGAAACGCCTTGAATTCATTCCCTACCACGCAGGGAAAGGATCCCTCCTCTCGAGCTAGGAGGCGGAAACGGGGCTCCTCTGGATGTGGGCGGGAATATGGAGCTTCCTCTCTACTGGAGACGGGTATGTCGGGGAACTTCTTGAGTTGCAGCAAAAGTGTGAAAGACCCTTTGGAAGTTCCAGAAGTTAGATTTGATTAGCCTCGAGACGCCTCAGTGGAAATGGGCCTCATCTCTCCTGGAGGGGAGAACCTCCTGGATTTTCTCGAGTTGCGACAGGTGCTCTCGACTCACGTCGGGGACCTCAGGGACACGCTCTGGTGGCCTCAGAAAAGGCCAGTCCCCATGCGCGTTGCTCGGGGGCCTCTCGGGATTCCTCTCCCGTCGATGCCGGGGCCTAAGATCTTGTGTGGCATCGGTGCCGGAATCTGAGTATTCCTCTTCAGTGCTGACATGCTTCTTGGGGTACTTATGGAGTCTCCCCAGGGGAGTCAGTCCTCGTCTCGAGTGGGGGCATGCACGTGCGCTTTCCTCCCGAGCTGTAGCAGCAGTGTCGAGATTCCCTTTGCGTGGATCAAGGGTTCAGGGGCTTTCCCTCGAGGCTTTCCCACGAGGCTTTCCCAAGAGGCTTTCCCAAGGGCTGTCCCACGTTCCACCGTGGTGTGAGTCGTTCGATCCTCGGCTTGAAGCAAAGAAAATGCAGGGAAAACAGGTTTCCGTGGAATGGACTGAGACATCTGGGGGACTCTGCGAATGGTGGCACCACCCTGGAGTTCCTCTCGCCTTTCCTGTGGAGAGCACCTCCTCTTGAGATGCGACGGAACCGCCGGGAATTCTTCCCGACGACGCAGGGAAAGAATCCCTCTTCTCGAGCTGGGAGTCGGAAAAAGGGCTCCTCTGGAATTGGACGGGACTCTCGTGCTTCCTCTTGAGTGGAGACGGGTATGTCGGGGAACTTCTTGAGTTGCAGCAAGGGTGTGAAGGAACCTTTGGAAGATCCAGAGGTTAGGTGTGATTAGCATGGGGACAGCCTCAGAGGAAATGGGCCTCATCTCCCCTGGTGGGGAGAACCTCCTGCATTTTCTCTAGATGGTGCAGGTGTTCTCGCGTTACGACGGGGACCTCAGGGACTCGCTCTGGTGGCCTCAGGAAAGGCCAGTCCCCATGCGAGTTGCTCGGGGGCCTCTCGGGATTCCTCTCCCGTCGATGCCGTGGCCTAAGACCTTGTGTGGAGTTTGTGCCAGAACGTGAGGATTCCTCTCCAGTGCTGACGGGGATCTTGGGGTCCTTCTGGAGTCTCCCCAGGGAAGTCAGTCGTCGTCTCGAGTGGGGGGCATGCACGTGCGCTTTCCTCTCGAGCTGTAGCAGCAGTGTCAAACTTCCCTTCGGGTTGATCAAAGCAACTGTGGCTTTCCCTCGAGGCTTTCCCACGAGGCTTTCACACGAGGCTTTCCCACAGGGCTGTCCCACGTGCCACCGTGGTGTGAGTGGATCCTCGTCCTGAAAGTCGAGGCAGTGTAGGGAAACAGGTTTCCCTGGAATGAACTGAGACATCTGGGGACTCTGGGAATGGTGGCACGATCCTGGAGTTCCGCTCGGCTTTCCTGTGGAGAGTGCCTCCTCTTGAGATGCGACGGGAACGCCGGGAATTATTTCCCAAACATGCAGGGAAAGGATCCCTCCTCTCGAGCTAGGAGGCGGAAACGGGGTTCCTCTAGATGTGGGGCGGGGACTCTCGTGCTTCCTCTCGAGTGGAGACGGGTATGTCGGCGAAATTCTTTAGTTTTAGCAAGTGTGTGAAGGACCATTTGGAAGTTCCAGAGGTTTGGTGTGATTAGCCTCGAGACGCCTCAGCGGAAATGGGCCTCATCTCGCCTGGAAGGGAGAACCTCCTGGATTTTCTCGCGTTGCAGGAGGGTGCTCTCGACTTACGACGCGGACCACAGGGACCGCTCTGGTGGCCTCAGGAAAGGCCAGTCCCCTGCGAGTTGCTCGGGGCCACACGGGGGGCTCTCGGGTTTCCTCTCCCGTAGATGCTGGGCCTAAAACCTTGTGTGGAGTCAGTGCCAGAACCTGAGGATTCCTCTCCAGTGCTGACATGGATCTTGGGGTACTTCTGGAGTCTCCCCAGTGGAGTCAGTCCTCGTCTCGAGTGGGGGCATGCACGTGCGCTTTCCTCCCGAGCTGTAGCAGCAGTGTCACGCTTCCCTTCGCGTGGATCAAGGGATCACGGGCTTTCCCTCGAGGCTTTCCCAGGAGGCTTTCCCACGAGGCTTTCCCGCAGGGTTGTCCCACGTGCCACCACTGTGTGAGTCGATCCTTGGCTTGAAAGTCGAGGCAGTGCAGGGAAAACAGGTTTCCCTGGAATGCACTGACACATCTGGGGGACTCTGGGAATGTGGCACGACCCTGGAGTTCCTCTCGCCATTCCTGTGGAGAGCGCCTCCACTTGAGATGCGACGGGAACGCCGGGAATTCTTTTCCGAACACGCAGGGAAAGGATCCCTCCTCTCGAGCTAGGAGGCGGAAACGGGGCTCCTCTGGATGTGGGCGGGACTCTCGTGCTTCCTCTCGAGTGGAGTCGGGTATGTCGGGGAACTTCTTGAGTTGCAGCAAGGGTGTGAAAGACCCTTTGGAAGATCCAGAGGTTAGGTGTGATTAGCCCCGAGACGCCTCAGTGGAAATGGGCCTCATCTGGCCTGGAGGGGAGAACCTCCTGGATTCTCGAGTTGCGGCAGGTGCTCTCGACTTACGACGGGGACCTCAGGGACCCGCTCTGGTGGCCTCAGGAAAGGCCAGTCCCCTTGCGAGTTGCTCGGGGGTCCTCTCGGGATTCCTCTCCCGTTGATGCCGGGGCCTAAGATCCTGTGTGGAGTCGTGCCGGAACCTGAGCATTCAACTTCAGTGCTGACATGGATCTTTGGGTACTTCTGGAGTCTCCCCAGGGGAGTCAGTCCTCGTCTCGAGAGGGGGCATGCACGTGCGCTTTCCTCCGAGATGTAGCAGCAGTGTCACGCTTCCCTTTTCGTGGATCAAGGGATCTGTGGCTTTCCCTCGAGGCTTTCCCACGAGGCTTTCCCACGAGGCTTTCCCACAGGGCTGTCCCACGTGCCACCGTGGTGTGAGTCGATCCTCGGCTTGAAAGTCGAGGCAGTGCAGGGAAAACAGGTGTCCCTGGAATGGACGGAGACATCTGGGGTACTCTGGGAATGGTGGCACGACCCTGGAGTTCCTCTCGCCTTTCCTGTGGAGAGCGCCTCCTCTTGAGATGCGACGGGAACGCCGGGAATTCTTTCCCGAACACACAGGGAAAGGATCCCTCTTCTCGAGCTAGGAGGCGGAAACGGGGCTCCTCTGGATGTGGGCGGAACTCTCGTGCTTCCTCTCGAGTGGAGACGGGTATGTCGGGGCACTTCTTGAGCTGCAGCAAGGGTATGAAGGACCCTTTGGAAGTTCCAGATGTTAGATATGATTAGCCTCGAGACGACTCAGAGGAAATGGGCCTCATCTCGCCTGGACAGGAGAACCTCCTAGATTTTCTCGAGTTGCGGCTGGTGCTCTTGACTTACGACGGGGACCTCAGGGACCCGCTCTGGTGGCCTCAGGAAAGGCCAGTCCCCTTGCGAGTTGCTCGGGGGCCACACGGGGCCTCTCGGGTTTCCTCTCCCGTAGATGCTGGGGCCTAAAACCTTGTGTGGAGTCAGTGCCGGAACCTGAGGATTCCTCTCCAGTCCTGACATGGATCTTTGGGTATTCTGGAGTCTCCCCAGGGGAGTCAGTCCTCGTCTCGAGTGGGGGGCATGCACGTGGGCTCTCTCCCGAGCTGTAGCAGGAGTGTCACGTTTCCCTTCGCGAGGATCAAGGGATTTGTGTCTTTCCTCGAGGCCTTTCCCACGAGGCTTTCCCACGAGGCTTTCCCACAGGGCTCTACCACGTGCCACCGTGGTGTGAGTCGATCCTCGGCTTGAAAGTCGAGGCAGTGCAGGGAAGCAGTTTTCCCTGGAATGGACTGAGACCTCTGGGGGACTCTGGTAATGGTGGGCACCACCCTGGAGTTCCTCTCTCCTTTCTTGTAGAGAGTGCCTCCTCTTGAGATACGACGGGAATGCGGGAATTCTTTCCGACCACGCAGGGAAAAGGATCCCTCCTCTCGAGCTAGGAGGCAGAAACGGGGCTCCTCTGGATGTGAGCGGGACTCTTGTGCTTCCTCTCGAGTGGAGATGGGTATGTCGGGGAACATCTTGAGTTGCAGCAAGGGTGTGAAGAACCTTTGGAAGTTCCAGAGGTTAGGTGTGATTAGCCTGGAGACGCTCAGCGGAAATGGCCCTCATCTCGCCTGGATGGGAGAACCTCCTGGATTTTCTCGAGTTTCGGGGTGCTCTCGACTTACGACGGGGACCTCAGGGACCCGCTCTTTTTGGCCTCAGGAAAGGCCAGTCCCCATGCGA
>NW_017197956.1:0-7869 GCF_001704415.2 Capra hircus
GGAGAACCTCCTGGATTTTCTCGAGTTGCGGCAGGTGTTCTTTACTTACGACGGGGACCTCAGGGACCCGCTCTGGCCTCAGGAAAGGCCAGTCCCCATGCGAGTTGCTCGGGGGCCTCTCAGGATTCCTCTCCCATCGATGCTGGGGCTAAGACCTTGTGTGGAGTCGGTGCCGGAACCTGAGGATTCCTCTCCAGTGCTGACATGGACCTTGGGGTACTTCTGGTGTCTCCCCAGGGGAGTCAGTCCTCGTCTCGAGTGGGGGCATGCACGTGCACTTTACTCCCGAACAGTAGCAGCAGTGTCACGCCTTCCCTTCGCGTGGATCAAGGGAGCTGTGGCTTTCACTCGAGGCTTTCCCACGAGGCTTTCCACGAAGGCTTTCTCACAATGCTGTCCCACGTGCCACCATGGTGTGAGTCGATCCTCGGCTTGAAAGTCGAGGCAGTGCAGGGAAAAGAGTTTTCCCTGGAATGGACTGAGACATCTGGGGGTCTCTGTGAATGTGGCACGACCCTGGAGTTCCTCTCGCCTTTCCTGTGGAAGCGCTCTCTTGAGATGAGACGGGAACCCAGGGAATTCTTTCCCGACCACGCAGGGAAAGGATCCCTCCTCTCGAGATAGGAGGCGGAAAACGGCCTCCTCTGGATGCGGGCGGGACTCTCGTGCTTCTCTCGAGTGTAGACGGGTTAGTCGGGAACTTCTTGAGTTGCAGCAAGGGTGTGAAGGACCCGTTAGGAAGTTCCAGATGTTAGATATGATTAGCCTCGAGACGCCTCAGCGGAAATGGGCCTCATCTCGCCTGGAGGGGAGAACCTCCTGGATGTTCTCGAGTTGCGGCAGGTGCTCTCGACTTACGATGGGGACCTCAGGGACCCGCTCTGGTGGCCTCAGGAAAGGCCCGTCCCCATGAGAGTTGATGTGGGGCTCTTCGGGAACCCTTTTCCCGTCGATGCCAGGGCCTAAGACCCTGTTTGAAGTCGGTGTCGGATCCTGAGGATTCCTCTCCAGTGCTGACATGGATCTTGGGGTACTTCTGGAGTCTCCCCAGGGGAGTCAGTCCTCGTCTCGAGTGGGGCATGCACGTGCCCTTTCCCCCGAGCTGTAGCAGCAGTGTCACGCTTCCCTTTGCGTGGATCAAAGGATGTGTGGCTTTCCCTCGAGGCTTTCTCACGAGGCTCTCCCACGAGACTATCCCACAAGGCTGTCCCACGTGCCACCGTGGTGTGAGTCGATCCTCGGCTTGAAAGTCGAGGCAGTGCAGGGAAAACAGGTTTCCCTGGAATGGACTGAGACATCTGGGGGACTCTGGGAATGGTGGCACGACCCTGGAGTTCCTCTCGCCTTTCCTGTGGAGAGTGCCTCTTCTTGAGTTGCGACGGGGGAACGCGGGAATTCATTCCCGACCACGATGGGAAAGGATCCCTCCTCTCGAGCTTGGAGCGGAAATGTGGCTCCTTTGGATGTGGGGGGAACTCTCGTGCTTCCTCTCAATTGGAGCCGGTATGTAGGGGAACTTCTTGAGTTGCAGCAAGGGTGTGAATGACCCTTCGGAAGTTCCAGAGGTTAGGTGTGATTAGCCTCATGATGCCTCAGCGGAAATGGGCCTCATCTCGCCTGGAGGGGAGAACCTCCTGGATTTTCTCGAGTTGCGGCAGGTGCTCTCGACTTACGTCGGGGACCTCAGGGACCCGCTCTGGCGCCTCAGAAAAGGCCAGTCCGCAGGCGAGTTGCGCGCGGGCCTCTCGGGATTCCTCTCCCGTCGATGCCGGGGCCTAAGACCTTGTGTGTAGTCGGTGCCGGAAGCTGAGGAATCCTCTCCAGTGATGACTTGGATCTAGGGGTTCTTCTGGAGTCTTCCCAGGGGAGTCAGTCCTTGTCTCGAGTGGGGCATGAAAGTGCGCTTTCCTCCCGAGCTGTAGCAGCAGTGTCACGCTTCCCTTCACGTGGATTAAGGGATCTGTGGCTTTCCCTCGAGGCTTTCACCACGGGCTGTCCCACGTGGCACCGTAGTGTGAGTCGATCCTCGGCTTGAAAGTCGAGGCAGTGCAGGGAAAACAGGTTTCCCTGGAATGGACTGAGACATCTGGGGGACACTGGGAATGGTGGCACGACCCTGGAGTACCTCTCACCTTTCCTGTGGAGAGCGCCTCCACTTGAGATGTGACCGAAACGGCGGGAATTCATTTCCGACACGCAGTGAAAGGATCCCTCCTCTCGAGCTAGGATGCGGAAACGGGGCTCCTCTGGATGTGGGCGGACTCTCGTGCTTCCTCTCGAGTGGAGACGGGTATGTCGGGGAACTTCTTGAGTTGCAGCAAGGGTGTGAAGGACACTTTGGAAGTTCCAGAGCTTAGGTGTGATTAGCCTGGTGACGCCTCAGCGGAAACCGGCCTCATCTCGCCTGGAGGGGAGAACCTCCTGGATTTTCTCGAGTTGCCGCAGGTGTTCTTTACTTACGACGGGGACCTCAGGGACCCGCTCTGGTGGCCTCAGGAAAGGCCGGTCCCCATGCGAGTTGCTCGGGGCCTCTCGGATTCCACTCCCGTCGATGCCGGGCCTAAGACCTTGTGTGGAGTCAGTGCGTGAACCTGAGGATTCCTCTCCAGTGCAGACATAGATCTTGGGGTACTTCTGAAGTCTCCCAGGGCGTCAGTCCTCGTCTCCATTGGGGGGGCATGCAGGTAGGATTTCCTCCCGAGCTGTAGCAGGAGTGTCACGCATCCCTTTATGTGGATCAAGGGATCTGTGGCTTTCCCTATAGGCTTTCCCACGAGGCTTTCCCACGAGGCTTTCCCACAGGGCTGTCCACGTGCCACCGTGGTGTGAGTCGATCCTCGGCTTGAAAGTCGAGGCAGTGCAGGGAAAATATGGACTGAGACATCTGGGGACTCTGGAATGGTGGCACGACCCTGGAGTTCCTCTCGCCTTTCCTGTGGAGAGCGCCTCCTCTTGAGATGCGACGGGAACGCGGGGAATTCTTTCCCCACCACGCAGGGAAAGGATCACTCCTTCGAGCTAGGAGGCGGAAACGGGGCTCCTCTGGATGTGGGCGGTACTCTCGTGCTTCATTTCGAGTGGAAACGGGTATGTCGGGGAACTTCTTGAGTTGCAGCAAGGGTGTGAAGGACCCTTTGAAAGTTCCAGAGGTTAGATGTGATTAGCCTCGAGATGCCTCAGCGGAAATGGGCCTCATCTGGCCTGGAGGGAGAACCTCCTGGATTTTCTCGAGTTTCGGCAAGTGCTCTCGACTTATGACGAGCACCTCAGGGACCCGCTCTGTTGGCCTCAGGAAAGGCCAGTCCACATGCGTGTTGCTCGGGGGCCTCTCGGGTTCCTCTCCCGTCGATGCTGGGTCTAAGATCTTGTGTGGAGTTGGTGCCAGAACCTGAGGATTCCTCTCCAGTGCTGACATGGATCTTGGGGTACGTCTGGAGTCTCCCCAGGGGAGTCAGTCCTCGGCTCGAGTGGGTGCATGCACGTTGCGCTTCCTCCCGAGCTCTAGCAGCAGTGTCACGCTTCTCTGCACGTGGATCAAGGGATCAGGGGCTTTCCCTCGAGGCTTTCCCACTAGGCTTTCCAACGAGGCTTTCCCACAGGGCTGTCCCACGTGCCACCGTGGTGTGAGTCGATCCTCGGCTTGAAAGTCGAGGCAGTGCAGGGAAAACAGGTTTCCCTGGAATGGACTGAAATATCTGGGGGACTCTGGGAATGGTAGCACGACCCTGGAGTTCCTCTCACCTTTCCTGTGGAGAGCGCCTCCTCTTGAGACGCGACGAGAACGCCAGGAATTCGTTCCCGACCACGCAGTGAAAGGATCCCTTCTCTCGAGCTATGAGGGGCAAACGGGGCTCCTCTGGATGTGGACGGAATCTCGTGCTTCCTCTCGAGTGGAGACGGGTATGCCGGGGAACTTCTTGAGTTGCAGTAAGGGTTTGAGGGAACCTTTGAAAAATTCCAGAGGTTAGGTGTGATTAGCCTCAAAACACCTCAGGTGAAATGGGCCTCATCTTGCCTGGAGGGAGAACCTCCTGTATTTTCTCGAGTTGCGGTAGGTGCTCTCGATTTACAACGGGGACCTCATTGACCCTCTCTGGTGGCCTGAGGAAAGGCCAGTACCCATCCGAGTTGCTCCTGGGCCTCTCGGGTTTCCTCTCCTGTCGATGCCGGGCCTAAGACCTTGTGTGGAGTTGGTGCCGGAACCTGAGGATTCCTCTCCAGTGCTGACATGGATCTTGGGGTACTTCCGGAGACTCCCCACGCGGGGTCAGTCCTTGTCTCGAGTGGTGGCATTCACGTGCGCTTTCCTCCCGACCTGTAGCTGCAGTGTCACGCTTCCCGTCGCGTGGATTAAGGGATCAGCGTCTTTCCCTCGAGGCTTTCCCACGAGGCTTTCCCACGAGCTTACCCACAGGGCTGTCCCACGTGCCACCGTGGTGTGAGTGGATCCTCGGCTTGAAAGTCGAGGCAGTGCAGGGAAAACAGGTTTCTCTGGAATGGACTGAGACATCTGGGGACTCAGGGAATGGTGGCATGACCCTGGAGTTCCTCTCGCCTTTCCTGTGGAGAGCGCCTCCTCTTGAGATGCGACGGGAACGCCGGGGATTCGTTCCCATCCACGCAGGGAAAGGATCCCTTCTCTCGAGCTATGAGGGGAAACGTGGCTACTCTGGATGTGGGCAGGACTCTCGTGCTTCCTCTCGAGTGTAGACGGGTATGTCGGGGAACTTCTTGGGTTGCAGCAAGGGTGTGAAGGACCCTTTGGAAGTTCCAGATTTTAGATGTGATTAGCCTGGAGACTCCTCAGCGGAAATCGGCCTCATCTCGCCTGGAGGGGAGAACCTCTTGGATTATCTCGAGTTGCGGCAGTTGCTCTCGACGTACGATAGGGACCTCAGGGACCCGTTCTGTGGCCTCAGGAAAGGCCAGTCCCCAGGCGAGTTGCTGGGGGGCCTATCAGGGTTCCTCTACCGTCGTTGCCGGGGCCTAAGACCTTGTGTGGAGTCGGTGCCGGAACCTGAGGATTCCTCTCCAGTGCTGACATGGATATTGGGTACTTCTGGAGTCTCCCCTGGGGAGTCAGTCCTCGTCTCGAGTCGGGGCATGCACGTGGACTTTCCTCCCGAGCTGTAGCAGCAGTGTCACGCTTCCCTTCGCGTGGATCAAGGGATCTGTGGCTTTCCCTCGAGGCTTTCCCACGAGGCTTTCCCACGAGGCCTTTCCCACAGGGCTGTCCCACGTGCCACCGTGGTGTGAGTCGATCCTCGGCTTGAAAGTCGAGGGCAGTGCAAAAACAGGTTTCCGTGGAATGGACTGAGAAATCTGGGGGACTCTGGGAATGGTGGCACGACCCTGGAGTTCCTCTCGCCTTTCCTGTGGAGAGCGCCTCCTCTTGAGATGCGACGGGAATGCCGGGATTCTTTCCCAAACACGCAGGAAAAGGATCCCACTGTCGAGCTAGGAGGCGGAAACGGGGCTCCTCTGGATGTGGGCGCGTCTCTCGTGCTTCCTCTCGAGTGGAGACGGGTATGTCGGGGAACTTCTTGAGTTGCAGCAATGGTGTGAAGGACCCTTTGGAAGTTCCAGAAGTTTGGTGTGATTAGCCTCGAGAGGTCTCAGCGGAAATGGGCCTCCTCTCGCCTGGAGGGGAGAACCTCCTGGATTTCTCGAGTTGCGGCCGGTGCTCTCGACTTACGACGGGACCTCAGGGACCGCTCTGGTGGCCTCAGGAAAGGCCAGTCCCCAGGAGATTTGCTTGGGGGCTCTCGGGATTCCTCTCTGCCGTCAATGTCGGTACCTAAGACCTTGTGTGGAGTCGGTGCCGGAACCTGAGGATTCCTCTCCAGTGCTGACATGGACCTTGGGGTACTTCTGGGGTCTCCCCAGGGGAGTCATTCCTCGTCTCGATGGGGGCATGCACGTGCGCTTTCCTGCCGGGCTGTAGCAGCAGTGTCACGCTTCCCTTCGCGTGGATCAAGGGATCTGTGCTTTCCCTAGAGCTTTCCCACTAGGCCTTCCCACGAGGCTTTCCCACAGGGCTGTCCCACGTGCCACCGTGGTGTGAGTTGATCCTCGGCTTGAAAGTGGAGGCAGTGCAGGGAAAACAGGTTTCCCTGGAATGGACTGAGACATCTGGGGGACTCTGGGAATGGTGGCACGACCCTGGAGTTCCTCTCGCCTTTCCTGTGGATAGTGCCTGCACTTGAGATGCGACGGGAACGCCAGGAATTCTTTCCCGACCACGCAGGGAAAGGATCCCTCCTCTCGAGCTAGGAGGCGGAAATGGGCTCTTCTGGATGTGGGCGGGACTTTCGTGCTTCCTCTCGAGTGGAGACGGGTATGTCGGGGAACTTCTTGAGTTGCAGCAAGGGTGTGAAGGACCCTTTGGACGTTCCAGAGGTTAGGTGTGATTATCCTCCAGACGCCTCAGCAGAAATGGGCCTCATCTCGCCTGGAGGGGAGAACCTCCTGGATTTTCTCGAGTTGCGTCAGTGCTCTCGACTTACGACGGGGACCTCAGGGACCCGCTCTGGTGGCCCAAGAATGGCCAATCCCCATGCGAGTTGCTCTGGGGCCTCTCGGGATTCCTCTCCGTCGATGCCGGGTCCTAAGACCTTGTGTGGAGTCGGTGCCAGAACCTGAGGATTCCTCTCCAGTGCTGACATGGATCTTGGGGTACTTCTGGAGTCTCGCCAGGGGAGTCAGACCTCGTTTCGAGTGGGGGCATGCACGTGCGCTTTCCTCCTGAGCTGTAGCAGCAGTATCACGCTTCCCTTTGCATGGATCAAGGGATCTGTAGCTTCCCCTCGAGGCTTTCCCACTAGGCCTTCCCATGAGGCATTCCCACAGGTCTGTCCCACGTGCCACCGTGTGTGAGTCGATCCTCGGCTTGAAAGTCGAGGCAGTGCAGGGAAAACAGGTTTCCCTGGAATGGACTGAGACATCTGGGGGACTCTGGGAATGGTGGCACGACCCTGGAGTTCCTCTCGCCTTTCCTGTGGGAGAGCGCCTCCTCTTGAGATGCGACGGGAACGCCGGGAATTCTTTCCTGACCAGGCAGAGAAAGGATCCGTCCTCTCGAGCTTGGAGGCGGAAACAGGGCTCCTATGGATGTGGGGGGACTCTCGTGCTTCCTCTCGAGTGGAGACGGGTATGTCGGGGAACTTCTTGAGTTGCAGCAAGGGTGTGAAGGACCCTTTGGAAGTTACAGATGTTAGATGTGATTAGCCTCAAGACGCCTCAGGTGGAATGTTCCTCATCTCGCCTGGAGGGGAGAACCTCCTGGATTTTCTTGGGTTGCGGCCGTTGCTCTCGATTTACGTCGGGGACCTCACTGACCCTCTCTGGTGGCCTCAGGAAAGGCCAGTCCCCATCCGAGTTGCTCCTGGGCCTCTCGGATTCCTCTCCCATCGATGCCGGGGCCTAAGACCTTGTGTGGAGTCGGTGCGGAACCTGAGGATTCCTCTCCAGTGCTGACATGGATCTTGGGGTACTTCCGGAGTCTCCCCAGGGGAGTCAGGCCTCATCTCGTGTGGGGACATGCACCTGCGCTTTCCCCCGAGCTGCAGCTGCAGTGTCGCGGTTCCCTTCGCGTGGATCAAGGATCTGTGCCTTCCCCTCGAGGGTTTCCACGAGGCTTTCCCAAGGGCTCTCCCACGTGCCACCGTGGTGTGAGTCGCATCCTCGGCTTGAACGTCGAGGCAGTGCAGGGAAAACAGGTTTCCCTGGAATGGACTGAGACATCTGGGGGACTCTGGGAATGGTGGCCACGACCCTGGAGTTCCTCTCGTCTTTCCTGTGGAGAGCGCCTCCTCGTGATATGCGACGGAACGCCGGGAATTCTTTCCCGAACACACGCAGGGAAAGGAT
>NW_017197957.1:0-7868 GCF_001704415.2 Capra hircus
TCAGTCCTCGTCTCGATTTGGGGGCATGCACGTGCGCTTTCCTCCCGAGCTGTAGCAGCAGTGTCACGCTTCCCGTCGCGTGGATCAAGGGATCTGTGGCTTTACCTCGAGGCTTTCCCACGAGGCTTTCCCTCGAGGCTTTCCCACAGGGCTGTCCCACGTGCCACCGTGGTGTTTCTCTATCCTCGGATTGAAAGTCGAGGCAGTGCAGGGAAAACAGGTTTCCCTGGAATTGACTGAGACATCCGGGGGACTCTGGGAATGGTGGCACGACCTGGAGTTCCTCTCACCTTTACTGTTTAGAGCGCCTCCTCTTGAGATGCGACGGGAACGCCGGGAATTCTTTCCGGACACGCAGGGAAAGGATCCCTCCTCTCGAACTACGAAGCGGAAACACGGCTCATCTGAATGTGGGCTGGGCTCTCGTGCTTCCTCTCGAGTGGAGACGGGTATGTCGGGAACTTCTGGAGTTGCAGCAAGGGTGTGAAGGACCCTTTCGAAGTTCCAGAGTTTAGGTGTGATTTGCCTCGAGGCGTCTCAGCGGAAAAGGGCCTCATCTCGCCTGGAGGGAGAACCTCCTCGATTTTCTTGAGTTGCGGCAGGTGCTGTCGACTTAGGACGGGGACCTCAGGGACCCGCTCTGGTGGCCTCAGGAAAGGCCAGTACCCATGCGAGTTGCTCAGGGCCTTTTGGTATTCCTCTCCCATCGATGCCGGGCCTAAGACCTTGTGTGGAGTCGGTGCCATAACCTGAGGATTCCTCTCCAGTGCTGACATGGTTCTTGGGGTACTTCTGGAGTCTCCCCAGGGAGTAAGTCCTCGTCTCGAGTGGGGCCATGCACGTGCGCTTTCCTCCCGAGCTGTAGCAGCAGTGTCACGCTTCCCTTCGCGTGGATCAAGGGATCTCTGGCTTTCCCTCGAGGCTTTCCCTCGAGGCTTTCCCACGAGGCTTTTCCACAGGGCTGTCCCACGTGCTAGAGTGGTGTGAGTCGATCCTCGGCTTGAAAGTCGAGGCAGGGCAGGGAAAACAGTTTTCCCTGGAATGGACTGAGACACATGGGGGACTCTGGGAATGGTGGCACGACCCTGAGTTCCTCTCGTCTTTAGTGTGGAGAGCGCCTCCTCTTGAGATGCGATGGGAACGCCGGGAATTCTTGACCGAACACGCAGGGAAAGGATCCCTCCTCTCGAGCCAGGAGGCAGAAAAGGGCTCCACTGAATGTGGGCGGGATTCTTGTGCTTCCTCTCAAGTGGAGACGGGTATGTCGGGGAACTTCTTGAGTTGAAGCAAGGGTGTGAAGGACTCTTTGGAAGTTCGAGAGGTTAGGTGTGATTATCCTCGAGATGCCTCAGCGGAAATGGGCCTCATCTCACCTGGAGGGAGAACCTCCTGGATTTTCTCGAGTTGCGGCAGGTGCTCTCGACTTACGACCTGGACCACAAGGACCCGCTTTGGTGGCCTGAGGAAAGGCCAGTCCCCATGCGAGTTGCTCGGGGCCTCTCGGGATTCCTCTCCGTCGATTTCGGGGCCTAAGACCTTGTGTGCAGTCGGTGCCGGAACCTGAGGATTCCTTTCCAGTGCTGACATGGGTCTTGGGGTACCTCTGGAGTCTCCCCAGGGGATTCAGGCCTCGTCTCGAGTGGGGGCATGAGCGTGCCCTTTCCTCCCATGCTGTAGTAACAGTGTCACGCTTCTGCTTGCGTGGACCAAGGGATCTGTGACTTTCCCTCGAGTCTTTCCCACGAGGCTCTCCCACAGGGCTGTCCCACGTGTCACGGTGTGTGAGTCGATCCTCGGCGTGAAAGCCGAGGCAGTGCAGGGAAAACAGGTTCCTGTGGAATGGACTGAGACATCTGGGGGAGTCTTGGAATGGTGGCACGACCCTGCAGTTCCTCTCCCCTTTCCTTTGGAGAGCGCCTCCTCTTGAGATGCGATGGGAATGCCGGGAATTCTTTCCCGACCAAGTAGGGAAAGGATCCCTCATCTCGAGCTACGAGCCGGAAACGGAGCTCCTCTGGATGTGGCCGGGACCCTCGTGCTTCCTCTTGAGTGGAGACGGGTATGTCGGGGAACTTCTTGAGTTGCAGCATGACTGTGAAAGACTCTTTAGAATTTCCAGAGTTCACGTGTGATTAGCCTCGAGACACCTCAGTGGAAACGGGCCTCATCTCACCTGCAGGGGAGAACCTCCTGGATTTTACCGAGTTGCGGCAGGTGCTCTCGACTTACGACGGGGACCTCATGGACCCGCTCTGGTGACCTCAGGAAAGGCCAGTCCCCATGCGAGTTGCTAGAGGTCCTGTCGCTATTCCTCTCCCGTCGATGCCAGGGCCTAAGACCTTGTGTGGAGTCGGGCCGGAACCTGAGGATTCCTCTCCAGGGCTGACATGCATCTTGGGGTATTTCTGGAGTCTCCCCAGGGGAGTCAGTTCTCGTCTCGAGTAGGGGCATGCACGTGCGCTTTCCTCCCGTGCTGTAGCAGCAGTGTCACGCTTCCCGTCGCGTGGATTAAGGGATCTGTGGCTTTCCCTCGAGGCTTTCCCACGAGGCTTTCCCACAGGGTTGTCACACGTGCCACCGTGGTGTGAGTCGATCCTCGGCGTGAAAGTCGAGCAGTGCAGGGAAAACAGGATCCTCTGGAATGGACTGAGACATCTGGGGGACTCTTGGAATGGTGGCACGACCCATGAGTTCCTCTCGCCTTTCCTGTGCAGCGCGCCTCCTCTTGAGATGCGTCGAAACGTCGGGAATTCTTTCCCGAGGAAGCAGGGAAGGATCCCTCATCTCGAGCTTGGCGGCGGAAACGGAGCTCCTCTGGCGGTGGCCGGACCCTCGTGCTTCCTCTGGAGTGGAGACGGGTATGTCGGGGAACTTCTTGAGTTTTAGCAAGGGTGTTTAGGACACTTTGGAAGTTCCAGAGTTTAGGTGTGATTACTCTCGAGACGCCGCAGAGAAAATGGGCCTCATCTCGACTGGAGCAGAGAACCTCCTGGATTTTCTCGAGTTGCGGCAGGTACTCTCGACATACGACCGTGACCTCAGGGACAGTGTAGCAGATGTGTCACGCTTCCCGTCGCGCGGGGATCAAGGGATCTGTGGCTTTCCCTTGAGGCTTTCTCACAGGGCTGTCCCACATGCCACCATGGTGTGAGTGGATCCTCGGCGTGAAAGTCGAGGCAGTGCTGGGAAAACGGGTTCCTCTGAAATGGACTGAGACATCTGGGGGACTCTTGAAATGGTGGCACGACCCTGGAGTTCCTCTCGCCTTTCCTATTGAGAACCCTTGCTCTTGAGATGCCATGGGAACGCCGAAAAATCTTTCCTGACTAAGCAGGATAGGATCCTTCATCTCGGAAACGGGGTTCCTCTGAATGTGGGCGGGACCCTCGTGCTTCCTCTCGTGTGGAGACGGGTATGTCGGGGAACTTCTTGAGTTCAGCAAGGACCCTTTTTAATTTCCAGAGGTTAGGTGTGATGAGCCTCCAGACACCTCAGAGGAAATGGGCCTCATCCCGCCTGGAGGGGAGAACCTCCTGGATTTTACCCAGTTGCGGCAGGTGCTCTCGAGTTATGACGGGTCCTCAGGGACCCGCTCTGGTGGCCTCAGGAAAGTCCAGTCCCCATGTGAGTTACCAGGGGCCTCTAGGGATTCCTCTCCCATCGATGCCGGTGCCTAAGACCTTGTGTGGAGTCGGGCCAGACCCCGAGTATGCCTCTCCACTGCTGACATGAATCTTTCCGTACTTCTGGAGTCTCACCAGGGGAGTCAGTCCTCATCTCGTGTGGGGGCATGCACCTGCCATTTCCTCACGACCTGCAGCAGCAGTGTCACGCTTGCCGACGTGTGAATCAAGGGATCTGTCGCTTTCCATTGAGGCTTTCCCACGAGGCTTTCCAACAGGGCTGTCCCACGTGCCACGGTGGTGTGAGTCGATCCTCGGCGTGAACGTCGAGGCAGTGCAGGGAAAACAGTTTCTTCTGGAATGGACTTAGACATCTGGGGGACTCTTGGAATGCTGGCACGACCCTGGAGTTCCTCTCGTCTTTCCTGGAGAGCGCCTCCTCTTGAGATGCGACGGGAAGGCTGGGAATTCTTTCCCGACGACGAAGGGAAAGGATCCCTCTTCTCGAGCTACGAGGCGGAAACGGGGCTCTGCTGGATATGGGCGGACCCTCTTCCTTCCTCTCGAGTGGATATGGGTATGTCGGAGAACTTCTTGACTTGCAGCAAGGGTGTGAAGGACCCTTTGGAAGTTCCAGAGGTTAGGTGTGATTAGCCTCGAGACGCCTCAGCGGAAATGGGCCTCATCTCGCCTGGAGGGGAGAACCTCCTGGATTTTCTCGAGTTGCGGCAGGTGCTCTCGAGTTACGACGGAGACCTCAGGGACCCGCTCTGGTGACCTCAGGAAAGGCCAGTCCCCATGCGAGGTGCTAGGGGGCCTCTCAGTATTCCTCTCCCGTCGATGCCGGGGCCTAAGACCTTTGTGGAGTCGGACCGGAACCTGAGGATTCCTCTCCAGTGCTGACATGGATCTTGGCGTACTTCTGGAGTCTCCCAAGCTTGCGTCAGTCCTCGGCTCGCGTGGGGTCATGCACGTGCGCTTTCCTCCCGAGGTAGCAGCAGTGTCACGCTTCCCTTCTCGTGGATCAAGGAATCTGTGGCTTTCCCTGGAGTCTTTCCCATGAGGCTTTCCCACAGGGCTATTCCACTTGCCACCATGGTGTGAGTCGATCCTCGGCGTGAAAGTCGAACCAGTGCAGGGAAAACAGGAACCTCCTTCCCCACAGTAGGGGATACACTGTCCCCTTGGGCGGGTATCTCCAGGGCACTCGCGCTGGGGGGGTTGCCCGCGGAGGTGCGGGCCTCAGGCTCCACGTGAGAAAAGCCCCAAATGGCATTAGCTGCCAGTCCAGACGCTGGCCCCTCAGGTCTCTGGCCAGAGCCTTGGGCTCCAGGCAACTCAAAGCCCTCGGCGGTGGCACTCTGGACTGCTGTAGGGAAAGGATGCCAAGAGCCCACGGAGGAGTTGGGGAGGGGACATGGGGGAAACGAGGCGAGGACAGCGAGGGATCTAGGTGGAGGCGCTGGAGAGAGCGTCCGGTGTCCCGGAATGCCTCGGAGGAGCCAGCGGGGGACAGTCGAGGCCCAGGGACCTGTGGAATGTGAAAAGGCGGGAAATCTCAGAGCAAGGCAGGCTGGGAAAGGGGGCGTTGGTGGCCAATTCAAAGGGACCTAGGGGCGTTTCCTGGGCGGTGAGTTCCCTTGGCACTGCTGAGGGCCCCTGATTGATCCACTCGGGGTTGAACCCACCCCCCGCTGCGAGGGAGGGCCACAAACCAAAGCCCCCGAACTGCCCGCCCACCCCAACGGGGATCTTGGCGGTCCAGGGCACAGCCGTGCCCGGGAAAAGCCCACTCGCTCACGGGACTCCGTCCAGGGTCTCTGCTTGGAAAGAGGCCAGGGGCGGCCCCCTCCATCTACCCACCCAAACCCTATTGACGTCAATGGTGGCGGAGACGCCTCCCGTTCTCCAGAGTCCTGAGCTGCTGGGTCCCCGCCCACTCGGCCAGCAGTCTGCAGCGTGCCCGTGTGCCTCTCCCACCATGGCTTCGTCCGGCTCCTCCAGCACCTCAAGCGGTACGTTTGCCCTCGGTCCCTGTGGTCGGATCACATCTCAGGGGATTTGCGGGTGGCCTGGGCAAGGGCTCTCGGCCAATGTGTTGACCCCCCTCCCACCCGAGAACGGCTGGGACCCATCGGCCAGGCCCGGGGTTCCGAGGCGTCAGGTGTGCCCAAATTCGGAGGGCGTGGCATCGTTCGTTCATCTTGCTCCTTTGGCACACACATGGCTTCTCCGTTCTCTTTTCTGGGAAGACAGTGTTGTTTCAGGGGCGTGCTGCGGGGGGCGGGGGCCGGGTTGGGGGGTGGTGGGAGCGGGTGCTTTGCTGGGATGAGGCCCTTTATCCTCACATCTTCATGTGGGAATGGGAGTCGGGGAGCTCTGTGGCCTTGCTGCCTTCAGTGGCTTCCTCTGCACAGGGGCCTAGTGGCTTCTGCCTTTTGTCAGGCGTTACGGGGTTGGGCGTCGCTTTTTGGGGCCTTTGCCTTGGCCTGGGCCTTGGCCTTGCCTTGGCCTTGCCTTGCCTTGCCTTGGTCTTGGCTTGGCTTGCCTGCCTTGAACTTGAACTTGAACTTGAACTTGAACTTGACCTTTGAACTTGAACTTGGGCTTGACCTTGAACTTGAACTTGAACTTGAACTTGAACTTGACCTTGACCTTGAACTTGACTTGAACTTGAACTTGAAACTTGAACTTGAACTTGAACTTGAACTTGAACTTGACTTGACTTGACTTGAACTTGAACTTGACTTGAACTTGAACTTGACTTGACTTGAACTTGAAACTTGAACTTGAACTTGAACTTAACTTGACTTGACTTGACTTGAACTTGAACTTGACTTTGAACTTGAACTTGAACTTGACTTGAACTTGAACTTGAACTTGACTTTGAACTTGACTTGAACTTCAACTTGAACTTGACCTTGACCTTGAACTTGAACTAGAACTTGAACTTCAACTTGAACTTGACCTTGACCTTGACCCTGAACTTGACCTTGACCTTGAACTTGACTTGGTCTTGACTTGAACTTGAACTTGACCTTGACCTTGAACTTGACCTTGACCTTGACCTTGACAACAACGGGAGACCTCGAGATTTGCTCAGAGCACCGGAGGTCCAGAATCAGGGCCCTGTATCTCCCCTTACCTTTGTGATCATTGCAAAGACATTCCTAGCTGATAGCGGGAGTGCCCCTGAAGAAGCAAGCAGTGGGAGTGTGTTTGACACGACTGTGTGCCTTCCTGGCCTCAGCTCCACAAGGGGCCTTTCCTCTCGAAGTAGGCCCCATGTCCCCTTGGGGAGGGTGTCATGCCTCTTTTCTCCTCACTGCCAAAGGTGGAGCCAAGCTCGCTCTGTCAGAGGTACAAAAACAGCAATTGAATGGATTTTCAAGCTCTTGCTAGGCTGCACCCTTTCAGGGCCCACTTTACTGAAAACAGGTGCTCTGTGGCCCCTGGTTGGGTATGCAGGTTCACAAACAGGGTGAGATCCTGTCCAAGCCAAGAATTTTCCTGAAAGACCTAGGCTCACTAGAGCTCTCCTCCAGAGCAAAGGGGATAGAGGAGATGTATGGAGGAGTCTTTGCCTTTGCCTGTGAGTGTGGGGCTACTCCCTACGGCCCCAAGCTCAGGGATAACTGCCTCTAAGAAAGGAATGGCAAGAAGCGCTATTCTTGGAGGTTGGGACAGGGAGTTCGCAGCATGTGGGGAAAGAAAGACTTCTTCGGGAAGAAGAGGCAACCACCGGGGGTGTGTTTGCAAGCCTCTATTTGGAAGGAACAGGTTTGCTTATACAACTCAAGACCTCCAGATCTGCTCAGAGGACTGAAGTTCCAGAGACAGGGCCATGTATCTCCCCTTCCCTTTGAGATCCTTGCAAAGACATTCCTAGCAGATCGTGGGAGTGCCCATGAAGAAGCAAGCAGCGGAGTGTGCTTGACATCACTGGCTGCCTACCTGGGCTCAGCTCCTCAAGGGGCCTTTCTCTCCTGGTTAGGCCCTATGTCCCCTTTTGGAGAGGGTGGTGCCCTCTTCCCTCCACACTGCCAAAGGGTGGAGGTGGAGCAAACTCGTTCTCTCGAGGTAAAAAAAAAAAGACAAATTGGATGGATTTTTAAGCTCTTGCTATGCTGCACCCCTCCAGGACCCACTCGAGCAAAACAGGTGCCCTGTGCCCCCCGGTCGGGTATGCAGGTTCACACACGGGTGGATCCCGGCAAAGCCAAGAATATTTTCCTGACAGACCTA
>NW_017197958.1:0-7867 GCF_001704415.2 Capra hircus
AGAGGCCCCGAGCAACTCGCATGGGGACTGGCCTTTCCTGAGGCCACCAGAGCGGGTCCCTGAGGTCCCGTGTAAGTCGAGAGCACCTGCCGCAACTCGAGAAAATCAGGAGGGTTTTCCCCCTCCAGGCGAGATGAGGCCCATTTTTCGCTGAGGCGTCTCGAGGCTAATCACACCTAACCTCTGAACTTCCAAGGGTCTTCACACCCTTGCTGCAACTCAAGAAGTTCCCCGACATACCCGTCTCCACTCGAGAGGCACGAGAGTCCCGCCCACATCCAGAGGAGCCCCTTTCGCCTCTAGCTCGAGAGGAGGGATTCCTCCTGCGTGGTCGGGAAAGGATTCCCGGCTTTCCGCGCATCTCAACAGGAGGCGCTCTCCACAGGAAAGGCGAGAGGAACTCCAGGGTCGTGCCACCATTCCCAGAGTCCCCAGAGTCTCAGTCCATTCCAGGGAAACCTGTTTCCCTTCACTGCCTCGACTTTCAAGCGAGGATCGACTCACAACACGGCGCACGGCACAGACAACCCTGTGGAAAGCCTCCTGGAAGCCTCGTGGGAAAGCCTCGAGGGAAAGACACAGATCCCTTGATCACGCGAAGGGAAGCGTGATACTGCTGCTACAGCTCGGGAGGAAAGCGCACGTGCATGCCCCCACTCGAGACGAGGACTGACTCCCCTGGGGAGACTCCAGAACTTCCCCAAGATCCATGTCAGCACTGGAGAGGAATCCTCAGGTTCCGGCACCGACTCCACACAAGGTCTTAGGTCCCAGCATCGACAGGAAGGAATCCCGAGAGGCCCCGAGCAACTCGCATGGGGACTGGCCTTTCCTGAGGCCACCAGAGTGGGTCCCTGAGGTTCCTGTCGTAAGTGAGAGCACCTTCCGCAACTCGAGAAAATTCAGGAGGTTCTCCCCTCCAGGCGAGATGAGGCCATTTCCGCTGAGGCGTCTCGACGCTAATCACACCTAAATTCTGAACTTCCCAAAGGGTCCTTCACACCCTTGCTGCAACTCAAGAAGTTCCCCGACACACCCTGTCTCCACTCGAGAGGAAACACGAGAGTCCCCCGCCACATCCAGAGGAGCCCTTTCCTCCTCCTAGCTCTAGAAGAGGGATTCTTTCCCTGCGTGATCGGAAAGATTTCCCGGCGTTTCCCGTCGCATCTCAAGAGGAGGCGCTCTCCACAGGAAAGGCGAGAGGAACTCCAGGGTCGTGCCACCATTCCCAGAGTCCCCCCTGTTGTCTCAGTCCATTCCAGTGAAACCTGTTTTCCCTGCACTGCCTCGACTTTTGAAGCCGAGGATCGACTCACCACGGTGGCACACCCTGTGGGAAAGCCTCGTGGGAAAGCCTCGTGGAAAGCCTCAAGGGAAAGCCACAGATCCCTTGATCCACGCGAAGGGAGACTGACACTGCTGCTATAGCTCGGAAGGAAAGCGCACGTGCATGCCCCCACTAGAGACGATTACTGACTCCCCTGGGGAGACTCCAGAAGACCTCAAGATCCATGTCAGCACTGGAGAGGAATACTCAGGTTCTGGCACCGACTCCACACAAGGTCTTAGGCCCGCATCAACGGAGAGGAATCCCGAGAGGCCCCCGAGCAACTGGCATGGGGACTGGCCTTTCCTGAGGCCACCAGAGCGGGTCCCTGAGGTCCCCGTAAGTCGAGAGCACCTGCCGCAACTCGAGAAAATCCAGGAGGTTCTCCCCTCCAGGCAAGATGAGGCCCATTTTCGCTGAGGCGTCTCAGGCTAATCACACCTAACCTCTGGAACTTCCAAGGGTCCTTCACACACTTGCTGCAACTCAAGAAGATCCCCGACATTCTCGTCTCCACTCGAGAGGAAGCACGAGAGTCCCGCACACATCCAGAGGAGCCCCTTTTTCCCCTCCTAGCTCAAGAGGAGGGATCCTTTCCCTGCGTGGTTGGAAAGAATTCCCGGCGTTCCCGTCGTATCTCAAGAGCAGGCGCTCTCCACAGGAAAGCGAGAGGAACTTCAGGGTCCTGCCACCATTCCCAGAGTCCCCAGATGTATCAGTCCATTCCAGAGAAACTGTTTTCCCTGCACAGCCTCGACTTTCAAGCCGAGGATCGACTCACACCACGGTGGCACGTGGGACAGCCCTGTGGGAAAGCCTCGTGGGAAAGCCTCGTGGGAAAGCCTCGAGGAAAGCCACAGATCCCTAGATCCACGCGAAGGGAAGCGTGATACTGCTGCTACAGCTCGGGAGGAAAGCGAACGTGCATTCCCCCACTAGAGACGATTACTGACTCCCCTGGGGAGACTCCAGAAGTACCCCAAGATCCATGTCAGCACTGGAGAGGAAACCTCAGGTTCCGGCACTGACTCCACACAAGGTCTTAGGACCCAGCATCAAAGGGAGAGGAATCCCGAGAGGCCCGCGAGCAACTCGCATGGGGACTGGCCGATTCCTGAGGCCACCAGAGCGGGTCCTGAGGTCCCCATCGTAAGTCGAGAGCACCTGCCGCAACTCGAGAAAATCCAGGAGGTTCTCCCTTCCATGCGAGATGAGGCCCATTTCCGCTGAGGCGTCTCGAGGCTAATCACATCTAACATCTGGAACTTCCAAAGGGTCCTTCACACCCTTGCTGCAACTCAAGAAGTTCCCGACATACCCATCTCCACTCGAGAGGAAGGACGAGGTCCCGCCCACATCCAGGAGCCCCGTTTCCGCCTCGTAGCTCGAGAAGAGGGATCCTTTCCCCTCGTCTTCGGGAAAGAATTCCAGGCCTTCCGTCGCATATCAAGGAGGCGCTTCCACAGGAAAGCGAGAGGAACTCCAGGGCCTTGCCAGCATTTCAGAGTCCCCCAGATGTCTAAGTCCATTCAGGAAGAACCTGTTTTCCCTGCACTGCCTCGACGTCCACGCGAGGATCGACTCACACCACCGTGGCACGTGGGACAGCCCTGTTGGAAAGCCTCGTGGGAAAGCCTCAATGGAAAGCGACAGATCCCTTGATCCCACGTCAGCAAGCGTGACACTGCTGCTACAGCTCGTGAGGAAATGGCAGGTGCATGCCCCCACACGAGATGAGGAATGACTCCCCTGGCGAGACTCCAGAAGTACGGAAAGATTCATGTCAGCAATGGAGAGGCATCCTCAGGGTTGGCCCGACTCCAAAAAGGTCTTAGGCCCCGGCATCGACGGGAGAGGAATCCCGAGAGGCTCCAGAGCAACTCGCTTGGGGACTGGCCTTTCCTGAGGCCACCAGAGCGGTCCCTGAGGTCCCGTCTTAAGTTGAGAGCACCTGCAACAACTCGAGAAAATCCAGGAGGTTCTCCCTCCAGGCGAGATGAGGCCCATTTCCGCTGAGGCGTCTCGAGGATAATCACACTAATATCTGGAACTTCCAAAGGGTCCTTCACACCCTTGCTGCAACTCAAGAAGTTTCCCGACATACCCGTCTCCACTCGAGACGAAGCACGAGAGTCCCGCCCACATCCAGAGGAGCCCCGTTTCCGCCTCATAGCTAGAGAGGAGGATCCTTTCCTGCGTGGTCGGGAAAGAGTTCCCGGCGTTCCGTCGCATCTCAAGTGGAGGCGCTCTGCACAGGAAAGGCCAGAGGAACTCCACGGTCGTGTCACGATTCCCAGAGTCCCCCAGATGTCTCAGTCCATTCCAGGAAACCCTGTTTTTCCCTGCACTGCCTCGACTTTCAAGCCGAGGATTGACTCACACCACGGTGGCACGTGGGACAGCCCTGAGGGAAAGCCTCATGGGAAAGCTCGTGGGAAAGCACCGAGGGAAAGCCACTGATCCATGATCCTCCCGACGGAAGCATGATATTGCTGCTACAGCTCGGGAGGAAAGCAGAAGTGCATGCCTCACACGAGACGAAGACTCACTCTCAGGGGATACTCCAGAAGTACCCCAAGATCCATGTCAGCACTGGAGAGGAATCCTCAGGTTCCGGCAGCGACTCCACACAAGGTCTTAGGCCCCGACATTGACGGGAGAGAATCCCGAGAGGCCCCCGAGCAACTCGCATGGGGAGAGACCTTAACTGAGGCACCAGAGCGGGTCCCTGAAGTCCCGTCGTAAGTCTAGAGCACCTGCCGCAACTCGAGAAAATCCAGGAGGTTCTCCCTCAGGCGAGATGAGGCCCATTTCCGCTGAGGCGTCTCGAGCTAATCACACCTAACCTCTGGAACTTTCAAAGGGTCCTTCACACCCTTGCTGCAACTCAAGAAGTTCCCCACATACCGTCTCCACTCCAGAGGAAGCACGAGAGTCCCGCCACATCCAGAGGAGCACCGTTTCCGCCTCCTAGCTTGAGAGGAGGGATCCTTTCCCTGCGTGATCGGGAAAAATTTCCCGGCGTTCCGTCGCATCCAAGAGGAGGCGCTCTCCACAGGAAAGGCGAGAGGAATTCCAGGGTCGTGACACCATTCCCAGAGTCCCCCAGATGTCTCGTGCATTCCAGGGAAACCTCTTTTCCTGCACTGCTCGGCTTTCAAGCGAGGATCGACTCACACCACGGTGGCACGTGGGACAGCCGTGGAAAGCCTGTGGGAAAGCCTCGTGGAAAGCCTCGAGGGAAAGCCACAGATCCCTTGATCCACGCGAAGGGAAGCGTGACACTGTCCTACAGCTCGGAAGGAAAGCCAAGTGCATGCCCCAACTGACGAGGACTGACTCCCATGGGGAGACTCTAGAAGTACCCTAAATCCATGTCAGCACTGGAGAGGAATCCTCAGATTCTGGCAACGACTCCACACAAGGACTTAGGCCCCGGCATCAACGGGAGAGGAATCCTAAGAGGCCCCGAGCAACTCGCATGGGGACTGGCCTTCCCTGAGGCCACCAGAGCTTGTCCCTGTGGTCCCCGTCCTACGTGGAAAGCACCTGCCGCAACTCGAGAAAATCCAGGAGGTTCTCCCCTTCAGGCGAGATGAGGCCCATTTCCGCTGAGGCGTCTCGAGGCTAATCACACCTAACCTCTGGAACTTCCAAAGGGTACTTCACACCCTTGCTGCAACTCAAGAAGTTCCCCGACATACCCGTCTTCACTCGAGAGGAAACACGAGAGTCCCGCCCACATCCAGAGGAGCCCCGTTTCCGCCTCATAGCTCGAGAGGATTGATTCTCTCCCTGTGTCGTCGGGAAAGGATTCCTGGCGTTCCCACGCATCTGAACAGGAGGCGTTCTCCACAGGAAAGGCGAGAGGAAATCCAGGGTCGTGCCACCATTCCCAGAGTTCCCCAGATGTCTCAGTCCATTCCTGGGAAACCTGTTTTCCCTGCACTGCCTCGAATTTCAAGCCGAGGATCGATTCACACCACAGTGGCACCTGGGACAGCCTTGTGGGAAAGCCTCGTGGGAAAGCCTCGAGGGAAAGCCACAGATCCCTTGATCCACGCGAAGGGAAGCGCGACACTGCTGCTACAGTTCGAGAGGAAAGCCCATGTGCATGCCCCCACACGAGACGAGGACTGACTCCCCTGGGGAGACTCCAGAGGTTCCCCAAGATCCATGTCAGCACTGGAGGGGAATCCTCAGGTTCCAGCAACGACTCCACACAAGGTCTTAGGCCCCGGCATCGACGGGAGACGAATCCCGAGAGGCCCCGAGCAACTCGCATGGGGACTGACCGTTCCTGAGGCCACCAGAGCGGGTCCCTGAGGTCCCCGTCGCAAGTCGAGAGCACCTGCCGCAACCCGAGAAAATCCAGGAGGTTGTCCCTGCAGGCGAGATGAGGCCCATTTCCAATGAGGCGTCTCGAAGCTAATCAAAACTAACCTCTGGAACTTCCAAAGGGTCCTTCACACCCTTGCTGCAACTCAAGAAGTTCCCCGACATACCCATCTCCACTCGAGAGGAAGCACGACAGTCCCGCCCACATCCAGAGGAGCCCCGTTTCTGCCTCCTAGCTCGAGAGGAGGGATCCTTTTCCTGCGTGGTCGGTCAAGTATTCCCGGCGTTCCGGTTGCATCTCAAGAGGAGGCGCTCTCCACAGGAAAGGCGAGAGGAACTCCAGGGTCGTGCCACCATTCCCAGAGTCCCAAAGATGTCTCAGTTAATTCCAATGAAAACTGTTTTCCCTGCACTGCCTCGACTTTCAAGCCGAGGATCGACTCACACCACGCTGGTACGTGGGACAGCCCTGTGGGAAAGCCTCGTGGGAAAGCCTCTTGGGAAAGCCTCGAGAGAAAGCCACAGATTCCTTGATCCACGCGAAGGGAAATGTGACACTGCTGCTACAGCTCGGGAGGAAAGTGCACGTGCATGCCCCCACTCGAGACGAGGACTGACACCCCTGGGGAGACTCCAGAAGTACCCCAAGATCCATGTCAGCACTGGAGAGGAATCCTCATGTTCCGGAAACGAATCCACACAAGGTCTTAGGAACCGGCTTCGACAGGAGAGGAATCCTGAGAGGCCCCCGAGCAACTCGCATGGGGTCTGGCCTTTCCTGAGGCCACCAGAGCGGGTCCCTGAGGTCCCCGTCGTCAGTCGAGAGCACCTGCCGCAACTCGAGAAAATCCAGGAGGTTCTCCCCTCCAGGCGAGATGAGGCCCATTTCCGCTGAGGCGTCTGGAGGCTAATCACACCTAACCTCTGGAACTTCCAAAGGGTCCTTCACCTCCTTGCTGCAACTTAAGAAGTTCCCCGACATACCCGTCTCCACTCGAGAGGAAGCACGGGAGTCCCGCCCACATCCAGAGGAGCCCCATGTCCGCCTCCTAGCTCGAGAGGAGGGATCCTTTCCCTGCGTGGTCGGGAAAGAATTCCCGGCCTTCCCGTCGCAATTCAAGAGGAGGCGCTCTCCACAGAAAAAGCGAGAGGAACTCCAGGGTCGTGCCACCATTCCCAGAATCCCCCAGATGTCTCATTCCATTCCAGGGAAACCTGTTTTCCCTGCACTGCCTCGACTTTCAAGCCGAGGATCGACTCACACCACGGTGGCACGTGGGACAGCCCTGTGGGAAAGCCTCGTGGGAAAGCCTCGTGGGAAAGCCTTGAGGGAAATCCACAGATCCCTTGATCCACTCGACAGGAAGAATCAAACTGCTGCTACAGCTCGGGAGGAAAGCGCACGTGCATGCCCCCACTCGAGACGAGTACTGACTCCCCTGGGGAGACACCAGAAGTACCCCAAGATCCATGTCAGCACTTGAGAGGAATCCTCAGGTTCCGGCAGCGACTCCTCACAAGGTCTTAGGCCCCGACATTGACAGGAGAGGAATCCCGAGAGGCCCCGAGCAACTCGCATGGGCAGAGACCTTTCCTGAGGCCACCAGAGCGGGTCCCTGAGGTCCCCGTCGTAAGTCGAGAGCACCTGCCGCAACTCGAGAAAATCCAGGAGGTTCTCCCCTCCAGGCGAGATGAGGCCCATTTCCGCTGAGGCGTCTCGAGGCTAATCACACCTAAGCTCTGGAACTTTCAAAGGGTCCTTCACACCCTTGCTGCAACTCAAGAAGTTCCCCCACATACCGTCTCCACTCCAGAGAAGCACGAGAGTCCCGCCCACATCCAGAGGAGCACCGTTTCCGCCTCCTAGCTTGAGAGGAGGGATCCTTTCCCTGCGTGATCGGGAAAAATTTCCCGGCGTTCCCGTCGCATCCCAAGAGGAGGCGCTCTCCACAGGAAAGGCGAGAGGAATTCCAGGGTCGTGACACCATTGCCAGAGTCCCACAGATGTCTCCGTGCATTCAAGGGAAACCTGTTTTCCCTACACTGCCCTCGGCTTTCAAGCCGAGGATCGACTCACACCACGTAGCACGTGGGACAGCCCTCGTGGGAAAGCGCTTCCCTGCGAGCTGTAGGAGCAGTGTCACGCTTCCCTTTCGCCGTGGATCAAGGGACTCTGTGGCTCCACTCGAGCTTTCCCACGAG
>NW_017197959.1:0-19871 GCF_001704415.2 Capra hircus
GGAGATAATTCATGCTATCAGGGCAAAGGATATGCTTTGCAAGGATGCGCAAAGTGAAAGGGAAATTTACACGCGACCTGCCATGCTGCATACTTTGGTTGCATTGAGCAGATCTGGAGGTGCTCCCTTTGTATAAGTAACCTGATTCCTGTCCAAATAGAGGTTTTGCAACACAAAACTAAGTGGCGCCGCCTATTCTTTCCCCGATTGAGGCTCTCTTTCCCCCACATCGCTGCGAACTCGCCTTTCCCGCAGGCCTCCCTGAAAAGCGCTCTTGCAAAGTTCCTTTCAGAAAAATAATCCTATGGACGGAGAAGCCTGGTAGGCTGGCAGTGCCGTGGGGTCGCTGAGGGTCGGACACGAGATGACTGAGCGACTGCACTTTCATTTTCACTTTCATGCATTGGAGAGGGCAAATGGCAACCCACTTACTGTTCTTAGCTGGAGAAATTCCAGGGACGGGGGAGCCTAAGTGGCTACGCGTGCTATGGCGTCGCACGGAGTCGAACACGACTGAAGCAACTTAAGCTAGGGCAGCAGCAGCAGCGAGTTCCTTCTTATGGGGGCAGTTATCCTGAGATTGGACCTGGGTAAAGGGCAGAGGCCACCTCCACACACAGTCTTTTCTGTCGCGCCGTTTCCTCTAGGAGGAGAGCTCTAGTGAGCCTAGGTCCTCGTGCAGGAAAATTCTTTGCTTTGTGACGGGATCCCGACCCAGTGTTTTGAACGCTGCATCCGGCGACCTAGGGGGCACAGGCCACCTGTTTTGGGCTGCGGGCAGTGGGTCCTGGAAGGGTGCAGCATAGGCAAGAGCTATAAAAATCGCATCCAATTTGTGCTTTTTTTTTAAATCTGCGGAGAGAACGAGTTTGGCTCTAAAAATCCACCTCCACCCTTTGGCAGTGTGGAGGGAAGAGGGCACCTACCCTCTCCCAAAAGGGACATAGGGCCTACCAGGAGAGAAAAGGTCGGCCTTGAAGGAGCTGAGGCCCCAGGTAGGCAGCCTTAGTGATTGTCAAGCACACGTCGCCCGCTTGCTTGCTTCTCATGGCTACTCCACGATCCTGCTAGGAATGTCTTTGCAAGGATGCTCAAAAGGGAAGGGGAGTATTAACAATGGCCCTTGTCTCTGGAGACTTCAGTCCTGCTGAGCAGATCTGGAGGTCTTGAGATGTATAAGGCAAAGCCTGTTTCTTCGGCAAATAGAAAGGCTTGCAAAAACAGCCGCGGTGGTTGCCTCTTCTTCCCCGAAAGAAGTGTTGTCTTTCCCGCAGGATGCTGGCGAACTCGCCGTGTCCCGAACCTCCAAGAATAGCGCTTCTGTCCATTCCCTTTCTTAGAGGCAGTTTATCCCTGAGGCTTGGGGCGCGTAGGGAGTAGCGCCCACACTCAAGGGAAAGGCAAAGACTCCTCGCGATACTATCTCCTCTAATCTGTCTCTATTGCTCTGGAGGAGGAGCGTCTAGTGAGCCTAGGTCTTTCAGGGAAAATTCTTGGCTTGGACAGGATCTCACCCATGTTTGTGAACCTGCATACGGCGCAGCCAGGGGCCACAGAGCACGCTTGTTTCGGAGTAAAGTGGGCGCCTGAAGGGTGCTAGCCTAGCAAGTAGCTTGAAAAATACCATTTAATTGCTGTTTTGTAGCCTGCTGACAGAGGCGAAGCTTGGCTCAGCCGGCTTGGCAGTGAGGAGAAAAGAGGTGACACCGTCTCCCCAAAGGGAGCATGGGGCACCTACTTCGAGAAGGAAAGGGCGCCTTGTGGAACTGAGGCAGGAAGGCATACACTACACGAGTCGTGTCAAACACACTCCCACCACTGCTTGCTTTGGCTTCAGGGGGCAGCTCCGCTATCAGTAAGGAATGTCTTGCCATGATCACAAAAGAGAAGGGGAGATACAGGGCCGCTGCTTACTGGACTGCCGGTGCTCTGAGCAAATCTCGAGGGGTCTCCCGTTGTTTGTGCAAGTTGCAAGTCAAGTTCAAGGTCAAGGTCAGTTTTGCAAGTCAAGGTCAAAGTTCAAGTTGCAAAGTTCAAGCTCAAGATGCAAGTTGAAGTTCAAGTTCAAGAGTGCCAACTTCAAGTTCTAAGGTCAAGTCAAGTTCAGGGTCAAGTCAAGGTCAAAGGTCAGTTAAAGGTCAAAGGTTAAGTTCAGAGTTCAAGGGCAGGGCAAGGCCAAGCCCAAGACCAAAGGCAAGGGTAACGGCACGCCAGGGCAAGGCGCAAGGCCAGGCCTAAGGCAAAGGCCAAGGCGCAACCAAAGCGACGCCCAAACCCCGTAACAGCGCTGACAAAAAAGGCAGAAGCCAATAGGCCCCTGTGCAGAGGAAGGCACTGAAAGGCAGCAGGCCACAGAGCTCCCCCGACTCCCATTCACATGAAGATGTGAGGATAAAGGGCCTCATCCCAGCAAAAGGCACAGCTGGCTCGCACCACTCCCCAAACCCCGTGCCGCCCGCGCCCCGCAGCCACGCTCCGCCGCTGAAACAACACTGGTCTTGGCGCAGAAAAGAGAACGGAGAAGCCATAGTGTGTGCCTAAAGGAGGCAAGATGAACGAACGATGCCAACGCCTCCGAATGTTGGGGCACACGTGCTAGACGGCTCGGAAGCGCCCACAGTGCCGCTGGCCGATGGGTTCTCCATGCGCGTTCTGCGGTGGGAGGGGAGGTAAACAACATTGGCCGCAGAGCCCTTGCCCAGGCACGCCGCAAATCCCTGAGATGTGATACGATCCACAGGGGACTGAGGCAAACGTACCGTTGAGTGCTGGAGGAGCCGACGAATCATGGTGGGAGAGGAGACACGGGCACGCTGCAGACTGCTGGCCGAGTGGCGGGGACCCCAGCAGCTGCAGGACTCCTGGAGAACGGGAGGCGTCTGCCCGCCAACCATATGACGTCAATAGGATTTGGGTGTTGTGTATATGGAGGGGGCGCAGCCTGCCTCTTTCCAAGCAGAGAGCGTGCCTGGAGCGGAGTCCCCGTGGAGCGAGTGGGCTTTTCCTGGCACGGCTGGTGCCTGGAGCGCCAGATCCCCGTTGGGGTGGGCGGGAGTTCTGGGCTTTTGGTTTGTGGCCCTCCCTCGGGCAGCGAGGGGCTTGGGTTCAACGCCGCGAGTGGATCAATCAGGGGGCCGTCAGACAGTGCCAAGGGAATCTCACCGCCCAGGAAATAGCCCCTAGGTCCGAATTTTGAATTGGCCACCATGTGAGGCCGCACCATTTCCACAGCCTGCCTTGCTCTGAGATTTCCCGCGCTTTTCAGCATTCCACAGGTCTGGTCCTCGACTGTCCGCGCCGCTTGGGCTCTCGCGAGGCATTGCCGGGAACACGCAAGACGCTCTCTCCACGCGGGCCTCCACCTAAAGATGCCCTCGCTGTCCTCGCCTCCGTTTCCGCGACCATGTCCCGTGCCGTCCCCACTCCATCCCGTGGGGCCTCCTTTGCATCCTTTTCCCTACAGCAGTCCCAGAGTGCCAGCCTTCACGAGGGCTTTGAGTTGCGCTGGAGCCGCGAAGGCTCCGGCAGAGACGCTGAGGGGCCAGCGTGCTGGACTGGCAGCTAATGCCATTTTGGGGCTTTTCTCTTACGTGGAGTGGCCTGAGGCCCGCACCTCCGGGCGGCAACGGCGCCCACAGCGAGAGTGCCGGCTGGAGATACCGCGCCAAAGGGGAGCAGTGTAATCCCGTACTGTGGGGAAGGAGGTTCCTGGTTCCTGTTTTCGCCTGCACTGGTTCGACTTTCACGCCGAGGATCGACTCACAGCTATGGTGGCAAGTGGATAGCCCTGTGGGAAAAGCGCTCATGGGAAAGACTGCCAGGGAAAGCCACAGGGGATTTGCCTTGATAACGAGAAGGGAAGCGTGACACTGCTGCTACCCAGCATCGGGATGATAAGGCGCACGTGCATGACCGCCCCTGCGAGCGAGGACTGACGGGCAAGCTTTGGGAGACTCCTAAGAAGTACGCGCAAGTATCTCATGTTAGCACTGGAGAGGAATGCGCTCAGGTTCCGGTCGCCGACTCCATCACGAAGGTCTTAGCCCACGGCATCGACGGGAGAGGAATCCTGAGAGGCCCCCTTAGGCACCTCGCATGGGGACATGGCGAGCTTTGCCTGAGGTGCACCAGAGAAGGGTACCGCTGAGGTCTGCCGACGTAAGCTCCGAGAAGCACCCTGCCGCAACTGCGAGAAATCCAGGAAGGTTCTTCCCTCAGGCGAGATGAGGAGCCCATTTGCCGGCTGAGGCGTCCTCGAAGCCTAATCACAGCCTAACCTTTGGAACTTTCCAGGGTCCTTGCAGCACGTTCTGCAAGTCAAGTCTCCGACATACCATATCCACTCGAGAGGAAGGACGAGGGGTCCCGCCCATATCCAGCGGAGCCCGTTTCCACCTCGTAGCTCGAGAAGAGGATCCTTTACCTTCGTCGTCGGAAAGAATTCCCGGCCTTCCTTCGCATCTCAAGAGGAGGCGCTCTCAACAGGAAAGACGAGAGGAACTCCCAGGACCTTGCCAGCATTCCAAGATGTCCCCCAGATCTAAGTCCATTCCAGAAGAAACTGTTTTCCCTGCACTGCCTCGACGTTCACGCCGAGGATCGACTCACACCACCGTGGCACGTGGGACAGCCCTGTTGGAAAAGCCTCGTGGGAAAGCCTCAATGGAAAGAGACAGATCCCCTTGATCCACACGTCCAGCAAGCGTGACACTGCTGCTGCAGCGTCGTGAGGAAATGGCAGGTGCATGCCCCTAAACGAGATGAGGACTGACTCCCCTGGTGAGACTCCAGAAGTACGGAAAGATTCATGTCAGCACTGGAGAGGCATCCTCAGGGTCTGGCCCCGACTCCACACAATGTCTTAGGCACCGGCATCAATGGGAGAGGAATCCCTAGAGGCCCCCTGGTAACTCACATGGGGACTGGACTTTCCTGAGGCCACCAGAGCGGGTCCCTGAGGACCCGTCGTAACTCGAGAGCACCTGCCGCAACTGGGGTAAAATCCAGGAGTTTCTCCCCTCCAGGCGGGATGAGGCCCATTTCCTCTGAGGTGTCTGGAGGCTCATCACACCTAACCTCTGGAAATTAAAAAGGGTCCTTGCTGCAACTCAAGAAGTTCCCCGACATACCCGTCTCCACACGAGAGGAAGCACGAGGGTCCCGCCCACATTCAGAGGAACCCCGTTTCCGAGATGAAGGATCCTATCCTGCTTAGTCAGGAAAGATTTTTCGGCGTTCCCATGGCATCTCAAGAGCAAGGGTTCTCAATAGGAAAGGCGAGAGGAACTCCAGGGTCGTGCCACCATTTCAAGAGTACCCCAGATGTCTCAGTCCATTTCAGAGGAACCCGTTTTCCCAGCACTGCCTGGACTTTCACGCCGAGGATCCACTCACACCATGGTGGCATGTGGGACAGCCCTGTGAGAAAGCCTCGAGGGAAAGCCACAGATCCCTTGATCCCCGCTACGGGAAGCGTGACACATCTGCTACACTGTCCCTGAGGTCACGGTCGTATGTCGAGAGTACCTGCCACAACTCGAGAAAATCCAGGAGGTTCTCCCCTCCAGGCGAGATGAGGCCCATTTTCTCTGCGGCGTCTCGAGAGAAATCACACCTAAACTCTAGAACTTCCAAAGTGTCCTAAACACCCTTGCTAAAACTCAAGAAGTTCCCCGACATACCCGTCTCCACTCCAGAGGAAGCACGAGGGTCCGGCCACCGCCAGAGGAGCTCCGTTTCCGCCTCCAAGCTCGAGATGAGGGATCCTTCCCTGCTTCCTCGGGAAAGAATTCCCGACGTTTCGACGCATCTGAAGAGGAGGCGCGCTGCACAGGAAAGGCGAGAGGAACTCATGGGTCGTGCCACCATTCCAAGAGTCCCCCAGATGTCTCAGTCCATTCCAGAGGATCCTGTTTTCCCTGCACTGCCTCGACTTTCAAGCCGAGGATCGACTCACACCACGGTGGCACGTGGGACAGCCCTGTGGGAAAGGCTCGAGGGAAAGCCATAGATCCCTTGATCCACGCGAAGGGAAGCGGGACACTGTTGCTACAGCTCGTGAGGAAAGCGCACGTGCAAGCCCCCACTCGAGACGAGGACTTTCTCCCCTGGGGAGACTCCAGAAGTCCCCCAAGCTCCATGTCAGACCTGGAGAGGAATCCTCAGGTTCCGGCACCGACTCAACACAAGGTCTTAGGCCGTAGCATCGACGGGAGAGGAATCCCGACAGGCCCCCGAGGAACTCGCATGGGGACTGGCCTTTGCTGAGGCCACCAGAGCGGGTCCCTGAGGTCCACGTCGTAAGTTGAGAGCACCTGCCGCAACTCGAGAAAATCCAGGAGGTTCTCCCCTCCAGGCGAGATGAGGCCCATTTCCGCTGAGGCGTCTCGAGGCTAATCACACCTAAACTCTGGAACTTCAAAAGGGTCCTTCACACCCTTGCTGCAACTCAAGAAGTTCCCCGACATACCCATCTCCACTCGAGAGGAAGCACGAGAGCCCCGCCCACATCCAGAGGAGCCCCGTTTCCACCTCCTAGCTCGAGAGGAGGGATCCTTTCCCTGCGTGGTAGGGAAAGAATTCCCGGCGTTCCCGTCGCATCTCAAGAGGAGGCACTCTCCACAGAAAAGGCGAGAGGAACTCCAAGGTCGTGGCAACATTCCCAGAGTCCCCCAGATGTCTCAGTCCATTCCAAGGAAACCTGTTTTCTCTGCACTGTCTTGACTTTCAAGCCGAGGATCGACTCACACCACGATGGCCCGTGGGACAGCCCTGTGGGAAAATCTCGTGGGAAACCCTCGTGGGAAACCTCGAGGGAAAGCCACAGATCCCTTGATCCACGCAAAGGGAAGCGTGACAAGCTGCTACAGCTCGGGAGGAAAGCGCACGTGCATGCCCCCACTCGAGACGAGGACTTTCTCTCCTGGGGAGACTCCAGAAGTAGCCCAAGATCCATTTCAGCAATGGAGAGGAATCCTCAGGTTCAGGCACCGACTCCACACAAGGTCTTATGTCCCGGCATTGATGGGAGAGGAATCCCGAGAGGCCCCCGAGCAACACGCATGTGGACTGTGCTTTCCTGAAGCTACCAGAGCGGGTCCCTGAGACCCCGTCGTACGTTGAGAGCACCTGCAGCAACTCAAGAAAATCCAGGAGGTTCTCCCCTCCAGGCGAGGTGAGGCTCCTTTCTGCTGAGGCGTCTCGAGGCTAATCACACCTACCCTCTGGAACTTCCAAAGGGTCCTTCACACCCTTCTTGCAACTCAAGAAGTTCCCGGATATACCCGTCTCCACTCGAGAGGAAGCACGAGCGTCCCACCCACATCCAGAGGAGCCCCGTTACCGCCTCCTAGCTCGAGAGGTGGGATCCTTTCCCTGCAGGGTCGGGAAAGAATTCCCGGCGTTCCTGTTGCATCTCAAGAGGAGGCGCTCTCCACCTGAAAGGCGAGAGGGACTCAAGGGTCGTGCCACCATTCCCAGAGTTCCGCAGATGTCTCAGTCCATTCCAGGGAAACCTGTTTTCCCTGCACTGCCTCAACTTTAAAGCCGAGGATCGAATCACACCACGGTGGAACGCGGGACAGCCCTGTAGGAAAGCCTCGTGGGAAAACCTCGAGGGAAAGCCACAGATCACTAGATCCACGCGAAGGGAAGCCTGACACTGCTGCTACAGCTCGGGAGGAAAGCGCACGTGCATGCCCCCACTCGAGACGAGGACTGACTCCCCTGGGGAGACTCCAGAAGTACCCCAAGATGCATGTCAGCACGGGAGAGGAATGCTCAGGTTCCGGCATCTACTCCACACAAAATCTTAGGACCTGGCATCGACGGGAGAGGAATCCCGAGAGGCCCCCGAGCAACTCGCATGGGGACTGGCCTTTCCTGAGGCCACCAGAGCGGGTCCCGGATGTCCCCGTCGTAAGTTGAGAGCACCTGCCGCAACTTGAGAAAATCCAGGAGGTTTTCCCCTCCAGGCGAGATAAGGCCCATTTCCGCTCAGGCGTCTCGAGACTAATCACACCTAATCTCTGGAACTTCCAAAGGGTCCTTCACACCCTTCCTGCAACTCATGAAGTTTCCCGACATACCCGTCTCCACTCGAGAGGAAGCACGAGAGTCCCGCGCACATCCAGAGGACCCCTGTTTCCGCCTCCTAGCTCGAGAGGAGAGGATCCTTTCCCTGCGTGGTGGGGAAAGAATTCCCGGCGTTCCCGTTGCATCTCAAGAGCAGGCGCTCTCCACAGGAAAGGCGAGAGGAACGTCCAGGGTCGGGCCACCATTCCCAGAGTCCCCCAGATGTCTCAGTCCATTCCAGGGAAACCTCTTTTCCTTGCACTGCCTCGACTTTCAAGCCGAGGATCGACTCACACCACGGTGGCAAGTGGGACAGCCCTGTGGGAAAGCCTGGGGGGGAAAGCCACAGATCCCTTGATCCACGCGAAGGGAAGCGCGACACTGCTACTACAGCTCGGGAGGAAAGCGCACGTGCATCTCCCCCTCGAGACAAGGACTGACTCCCCTGGGGAGACTCCAGAATTACCCCAAGATCCATGTCAGCACTGGAGAGGAATCCTCAGGTTCGGACACCGTCTCCACACAAGGTCTTAGGCCCCGGCATCGACGGGAGATGAATTCAGAGAGGCCCCCCAGGAATTCGTTTGGGGCCTGGCCTTTCCTGAGGCCACCAGAGCGTGGTCCCTGAGGTCCCCGTCGATAGTCAAGAGCACCTGACCGCAACTCGAGAAAATCCAGGAGTTTCTCCCCTCCAGGCGAGATGAGGCCCATTTCCGCTGAGGCGTCTCCGAGGCTAATCACACCCAACCTCTGGAACTTACAAAGGGTCCTTCACAACCCATTGCTGCAACTCAAGAAGTTCCCCGAAATACCCGTCTCCACTCGAGAGGAAGCACGAGAGTCCCGCCCACATCCAGAGGAGCCCAGTTTCCGCCTCCTAGCTCGAGAGGAGGGATCGTTTCCCTGCGTGGTCGGGAAAGAATTCCCGGCATTTCCTGTCGCATCTCAAGAGGAGGCAGCTCTCCACAGGAAAGGCGAGAGGAACTCCAGGGTCGTGCCACCATTCTCCAGAGTCCCCCAGATGTCTCAGTCCATTCCAGGGAAACCTGTTGTCCCTGCACTTCCTCGACTTTCAGCCGAGGAACGACTCACACCACGGTGGCTCGTGGGACAGCCCTGTGGGAAAGCCTCGTGGGAAAGCCTCGAGGGAAAGCCTCGAGGGAAAGCCACAGATCCCTTGATCCACGCGAAGGGAAGCGCGACACTGCTGCTACAGCTCGGGAGGAAAGCGCAAGTGCATCCCCCCCTCGAGACGAGGACTGACTTCCCTGGGGAGACTCCAGAAGTACCCCAAGATCCATGTCAGCACTGGAGAGGAATCCTCAGGTTCCGACACCGACTCCACACAAGGTCTTAGGCCCCGGCATCGACGGGAGAGGAATCCCGAGAGGCCCCCGAGTAACTCGCATGGGGACTGGCCTTTCCTTAGGCCACCAGAGGGTGTCCCTTAGGTCCCCGTCGTAAGTCGAGAGCACGTGTAGCAACTCGAGGAAATCCAGGAGGTTCTCCCCTCCATGGCGAAATGAGGCCCATTTCCGCTGAGGCGTCTCGAGGCGAATCACACCTAAAGTCTGGAATTTCCAAAGGGTTCTTCACACCCTTGCTGCAACTCAAGAAGTTCCCCGACATACCCGTCTCCACACGAGAGGAAGCACTAACGTTTCGCCCACATCCAGAGGAGCCCCGTTTCCATCTCATAGCTCGAGAGGAGGGATCCTTTCCCTGCGCGGCCGGGAAAGAATTCCCGGCGTTCCCGTCGCATCTCAAGAGGAGGCACTCTCCACAGGAAAGGCGAGAGGAACTCCAGGGTCGTGCCACCATTCCTAGAGTCCCCCAGATGTCTCAGTCCATTCCAGGGAATCGTGATTTCCCCGCACTGCCTCGACTTTCAAGCCGAGGATCGACACACACCACGAAGGCACGTGGGACAGCCCTGCGGGAAAGACTCGTGTGAAAGCCTCCTGGGAAAGCCTCGAGGGAAAGCCACTGATCCCTTAATCCTCTCGTCGGGAAGCATGACACTGCTGATACAGCCTGAGAAGAAAGCGCAAGTGCATGCCCCCACTCGGGACGAGAACTGACTCCCCTGAGGAGACTCCAGAAGTACCCCAAGTTACATGTCAGCACTGCAGATGAATCCTCAGGTTCCGGCACCAACTCTACACAAGGTCTTAGGCCCTGGCATCGACGGGAGAGGAATCCCGAGAGTTCCAGAGCAACTCGCATGGGGACTGGCCTTTCCTGAGGCCACCAGAGCGGGTCCCTGAGGTCCCCGTCGTAAGTCAAGAGCACCTGCCACAACTCGAGAAAATCCAGGAGGTTCTCCCCTCCAGGCGAGATGAGGCCCATTTCCGCTGAGGCGTCTCCAGGCTAATCACACCTAAACTCTGGAACTTCCAAAGGGTCCTTCACACCCTTGCTGCAACTCAAGAACTTCCCCTACATACCCGGCTCCAATCAAGAGGAAGCACGAGCGTCCTGCCCACATCCAGAGGAGCCCCGTTTCCGCTTTATAGCTGGAGAGGCGTGATCCTTGCCCTGAGTCCCCCAGATGTCTCAGTCCATTCCAGGGAAACCTGTTTTCCCTGCACTGCCTCGACTTCAAGCCGAGGATCGACTCACACCATGGTGGCACTTGGGACAGCCCTGTGAGAAAGCCTCCTTTGAAAGCCTCGTGGGAAAGCCTCAATGGAAAGCCACAAATCCCTTGATCCACGCGATGGGAAGCGTGCCACTGCTGCACCAGCTCGGGAGGAAAGCACACGTGCATGCCCCCACTCAAGCCGAGGACTGACTCCCCTGGGGAGACTCCAGAAGCAACCCAAGATCCATGTCAGCACTGGAGAGGAATCATCAGCTTCCCGCCCGGACTGCACATAAGGTCTTAGGCCCCGGCATCGACGGGAGAGGAATCCCGAGAAGCCCCCATGCAACCCGAATGGGGACTGGTCTTTCCTAAGGCCACCAGAGCGGGTCCCTGAAGTCCCTGTCGAAAGTCGAGAGCACCTGCCGCAACTCGACAAAATCCAGGAGGTTCACCCCTCCAGGCGAGATGAGGCCCATTTCCAGTGAGGCGTCTCGAGGCTAATCACATCTAACCTCTGGAACTTCCAAAAGGTCCTTCACACCATTGCTGCAACTCAAGAAGTTCCCCGACATACCCGTCTCCACTCGAGTGAAGCACGGGAGTCCCGCCCACATCCAGAGGCGCACCGTTTCCGTCTCATAGCTCGAGAGGAGTGATCCTTTACCTGTGTGTTGGGAAAGAATTCCCGGTATTCCCGTCGCATCTCAAGAGGAGGCCCTCTCCACAGGAAAGGCGAGAGGAACTTCAGGGTCGTGACACCATTCCCAGAGTCCCCCAGATGCCTCATTCCATTCCAGGGAAACCTGTTTCCCTGCACTGCCTCGACTTTCAATCCAAGGATCGACTCACATCACGGTGGCACGTGGAAGAGCCCTGTGGGAAAGCCTCGTGGGAGAGCCTGGAGGGAAAGCAACAGATCCCTTGATCCACGCCTATGGAAGCGTGACACTGCTGCTACAGCTCGGGAGGAAAGAGCACGTTCATGCTCCCACTCGAGACGAGGACTGACTCCCTGGGGAGACTCCAGAAGTACCCCAAGATCCATGTCAGCACTGGAGAGGAATCCTCAGGTTCCGGCAACGACTGCACACAAGGGCTTAGGCCCCGGAATCCACGGGAGAGGAATCCCTAGAGGCCCCGGAGCAACTCGCATGGGGACTGGTCTTTCCTGAGGACACCTAGTGGGTCCCTGAGGTCCCAGTCGTAAGTCGAGAGCACCTGCCGCAAATCGAGAAAATATAGGAGGTTCTCCCCTCAGGCGAGATGAGGCCCTTGTACGCTGAGGCGTCTCGTAGCTAATCACACCTAACCTCTGAAACTTCCAAAGGGTCCTTCACACCCTTGCTGCAACTCAAGAAGTTCCCCGACATACCCGTCTCCACTCGAGAGGAAGCAGGAAAGTCCCGCCCACATCCAGAGGAGCCCCGTTTCCACCTCCTAGCTCGAGAGGAGGGATCCTTTCCCTGCGTGGTCGGGAAAGAATTCCCGGCGTTCCCGTCGCATCTCAAGAGGATGCGCTCTCCACAGGAAAGGCGAGAGGAACTCCAGTGTCGTGCCACCATTCCCAGAGTCCCCCAGATGTCTCAGTCCATTCCAGGGAAAGCTGTTTTCCTGGCACTGCCTCGACTTTCAAGCGGAGGATCGACTCACACCACGATGGCACTTGGGACAGCCCTGTGGGAAAGCCTCGTGGGAAAGACTGCTGGAAAAGCCTCGAGGGAAAGCCGCAGATCCCTTGAACCACGCAAAGGGAAGCGTGACACTGCTGCCACACCTCGGGAGGAAAGCGAAAGTACATGCCCCCACTCGAGACGAGGACTGACTCCCCTGGGGAGACTCCAGAAGTACCCCAAAATCCATGTCAGCACAGGAGAGGAATCCTCGGGTTCCGGCACCGACTCCACACAAAGTCTTAGGCCCCATCATCGACAGTAGAGAAATCCCGACAGGCCCCCGAACAACTCGTATGGGGACAGGCCTTTCCTGAGGCCACCAGAGCGGGACCCTGAGGTCGCCGTCGTAATTCGAGAGCACCTGCCGCAATTCGAGAAAATCCAGGAGGTTCTCCCCTCCAGGCGTGATGAGGCCCATTTCCGATGAGGCGTCCCGAGGCTAATCACACGTAAACTCTGGAACTACCAAAGGGTCCTTCACACCCTTGATGCAACTCAACACATTCCCCGAGATACCCGTCTCCACTCGAGAGGAAGCACGAAAGTCCCGCCCACATCCAGAGTAGCCTGGTTTCCGCCTCCTAGCTCGAGAGGTGGGATCCTTTCCCTGTGTGGTCGGGAAAGAGTTCCGCCGTCGCATCTCCAGAGGAGGCGCTTTCCACAGGAAAGGCCAGAGGAACTCCACGGTCGTGCCACCATTTCCAGAGTCCCAAAGATGTCTCAGTCCATTCCAGGGAAACCTGTTTTCCCTGCACAGCCTCGACTTTCAAGCCGGTGATCTACTCACACCACGGTGGCACGTGGGACAGCCCTTTGGGAAAGCCTCGTGGGAAAGCCACTGATCCCTTGATACACATGAAGGGAAGCGTGACACTGCTGCTACAGCTCGGGAGGTAAGCGCACGTGCATGCCCTCCCTCGAGACGAGGACTGACTCCTTGGGGAGACTCCAGAAGTACCTCAATATCCATGTCAGCAATGGCGAGGAATCCTCAGGTTCCGGCACCGACTCCACACAAGGTCTTAGGCACCGGCATCGACGGGACAGGAATCCGAGAGGCCACCGAGCAACTCGCATGGGGACTGGCCTTTCCTGAGACCACCAGAGAGAGTCCCGGAGGTCCCCGTCGTAAGTCGAGAGCACCAGCCACAACCCGAGAAAATCCAGGAGGTTCTCCCCTCCATGCGAGATGACGCCCATTTCCGCTGAGGCGTCTCGAGGCTAATCACAGCTAACCTCTGGAACTTCCAAAGGGTCCTTCACACCCTTGCTGTAACTCCAGAAGTTCCCCGACATACCCGTCTCCACTTGAGAGGAATAACAAGAATCCCGCCCACATCCAGAGGAGCCCCTTTTCTGCCTCATCGCTCGAGAGGAGGGATCCTTTCCCTGCATGTTCGGGAAAGAATTCCCTGCATTCCCATCGCATCTCAAGAGGAGGCGCTCTCCACAGGAAAGGCGAGAGGAACGCCAGGGTCGTGCCACCATTCCCAGAGTCCCCCAGATGTCTCAGTCCATTCCAGGGAAACCTGTTTTCCTGGCACTGCCTCCACTTTCAAGCCGAGGATCGACTCACTCCACGGTGGCATGAGGGACAGCCCTGTGTGAAAGCCTCGTGGGAAAGCCTCGTGGGATAGCCTCGAGGGAAAGGCACTGATCCCTGGACCCATGCGAAAGGAAGCGTGACACTGCTGCTACAGCTCGGGAGGAAAGCGCATGTGCATGCCCCCTCTCGAGACGAGGACTGACTCCCCTGGGGAGACTCCAGAAGTACCCCAAAATCCATGTCAGCACTGAAGAGGAATCCTCAGGTTCCGGCACCGACTCCACACAAGGTCTTAGGCCCAGCACCCCGGGACAGGAATCCCGAGAGCCCCCAGAGTAACTCGCATGGGAACTGACCTTTCCTGAGGCCACCAGAGCGGGTCCCAGAGGTCCCCGTCGTAAGTCGAGAGCACCTGCCGCAACTCGAGAAAATCCAGGAGGTTCTTCCCTCCAGGCGAGTGAGGCCCATTTCCGCTGAGGCGTCTCGAGGCTAATCACACCTAAACTCTGGAATTTTCAAAGGGTCTTTCACACCCTTGCTGCAGCTCAAGAAGTCCCCTGAAAAACCCGACTCCACTCAAGAGGAAGCACGAGAATCCCGCCCACATCCAGAAGAGCCCTGTTTCTGCGTCATAGCTCGATAGGAGGGATCCTTTCCATGCGTGGTCGGGAAAGAATTCCCGGCGTTCCCGTCGCATCTCAAGAGGAGGCGCTCTCCACAGAAAAGGCGAGAGGAACTCCAGGGTCGTGCCACCATTCCCAGAGTCTCCCAGATGTCTCAGTCCATTCCAGGTAAACCTGTTTTCCCTGCACTGCCTCGACTTTCAAACCAAGGATCGACTATCACCACGGTGGCACCTTGGCAGCATTTTGGAAAAGCCTCGTGGGAAAGCCTCGAGGGAAAGCCACTGATCCATTGATCCACACGAAGGGAAGCTTGACACTGCTGCTACAGCTCTGGAGGAAATCACACGTGCATGCCCCAACTCGAGACGAGGTCTGACTCCCCTGGGGAGACTCCAGAAGTACCCCAAGATCCATGTAAGCACTGGAGACGAATCCTCAGGTTGCACACCGACACAACACAAGGTCTTAGGCCCTGGCATCGACGGGAGAGGAATTACGAGAGGCCCCCTAGCCACTCGCATGAGGACTGGCCTTTCCTGAGGCTACAAGAGCGGGTCCCTGAGGTCCCCTTCGTAAGTCAAGAGCTACCTGCCGCAACTCGAGAAAATCCAGGAGGTTCTCCCCTCCAGGCGAGATGAGGCCCATTTCCGCTCAGACGTCTCGAGGCTAACCACACCTAACCTCTGGAACTTCCAAAGGGTACTTCACAACCTTGCTGCAACTCAAGAAGTTCCCCAACATACAAGACTCCACTCGAGAGGACCCACGAGAGTCCCTCCCACATCCAGAGGAGCTCCGTTTCCACCTCATAGCTCGAGAGGAGGGATCCTATCCCTGCGTGGTGGGAAAGAATTCCCGGTGATCCCGTCGCATCTCAAGAGGAGGCGCTCTCCACAGGAAAGGCGAGGGGAACTCCAGGGTCGTGCCACCATTCCCAGAGTCCCCCAGATGTCTCAGTCCATTCCAGGGAAACCTGTTTTCCCTGCACTGCCTCGACGTTCAAGCCGAGGATCGATTCACACCATGGTGGCACGTGGAACAGCCTTGTGGGAAAGCCTCGTGGGAAAGCCTCGAGGGAAAGCCACTGATTCCTTGATCCACTCGACGGGAAACGTGACGGTGCAGCTACAGCTCGGGAAGAAAGCGCACGTGAATGCCCCCACTCAAGATGAGGACTGACTCCCCTGTGGAGACTCCAGAAGTACTCAAAGTTCCATGTCAGCACTGGAGAGGAATGCTCAGGTTCCTGCACCGACTCCACACAAGGTCTTAGGCCCCGATATCGACGGGAGAGAAATCCCGAGAGGCCCCCGAGGAACTCGCATGGGGACTGGCCTTTCCTGAGGCCACCAGAGCGGGTCCCTGAGGTCCCCGTCGTAGGTCGAGAACACCTGCCGCAACTCGAGAAAATCCAGGAGGTTCTGCCCTCCAGGCGAGATGAGGCCCATTTGCGCTGAGGTGTCACGAGGCTAATCACACCTAACCTCTGGAACTTCCAAAGGGTCCTACACACCCTTGCTGCAACTCAAGAAGTTCCCCGACATACCCGTCTCCACTCGAGATGAAGCAAGAGAGTCCCGCCCACATCCAGAGGACCCCCGTTTCCGCCTCATAGCTCGAGAGGAGGGGTCCTTTCCCTGCGTGGTCGGGAAAGAATTCCCGGCGTTCCCGTCGCATCTCAAGTTGAAGCGCTCTCCACAGGCAAGGCGAGAGGGACTCCAGGGTCGTGACACCATTCCCAGAGTACCCCAGATGTCTCAGTCCATTCCAGGGAAACCTGTTTTCCCTGCACTGCCTCGACTTTCAAGCCGAGGATCGACTCACACCATGGTGGCACGTGGGACAGCCCTGTGGGAAAGCCTCGTGGGAAAGCCTTGAGGGTAAGCCCCAAATCCCTTGATCCACGCGAGTGGAAGGGTGACACAGCTGCTACAACTCGGGAGGAATGCGCACGTGCATGCCCCCACTCGAGTCGAGGACTGACTACCCTGGGCAGACTCCAGAAGAACCCCAAGATCCATGTCAGCACTGGAGAGGAATCCTCAGGTTCCGGCACCGACTCCACACATGGTCTTAGGCCCCGGCATCGACGGGAGAGGAATCCCGAGAGGCCCCCGAGCAACTGACATGGGGACTGGCCTTTCCTCCATCAGAGCGTGTCCCTGAAGTACCCGACGTAAGTCTCGACCACCTGCCGAAACTCGAGAAAACCCAGGAGGTTCTCCCCTCCAGGCGAGATGAGGCCCATTTCCGCTGAGGCATCTCTCATCTAATCACACCTAACCTCGGGAACTTCCAAAGGGTCCTTCACACCCTTGCTGCAACTCAAGAAGTTCCGCGACATACCAGTCTCCACTCGAGAGTAAGCACGAGAGTCCCACCCACATAGAGGAGCCCCGTTTACCCCTCCTAGCTCGAGAGGAGGGATCCTTTCCCTGGCGTGGTCGGGAAAGAATTCCTGGCGTTCCCATCCCATCTCAAGAGGCAGGCGCCACTCCACAGGAAACGCGAGAGGAACTGCCAGGGTTCGTGCCACCATTCCCAGAGTCCCCCAGATGTCTCAGTCCATTACCAGGGAAAACCATGTTTTACCCTGCACTGCCTCTGGACTTTTCAAGCCGAGGATCGACTCACACCACGGTGGCACGTGGTGACAGCCCTGTGGGAAAGCCTCTGGAAGCTCGTGGGAAAGCCTGGAGAGGAAAGCCACAGATCCCTTGATCCATGCGAAGGGAAGCGATGACACTGCTGCTACAGATCTGGAGAGGTAAAGCGCACGTAGCATGTCCCCACTCGAGAACGGGGACTGACTCCACTGGGGAGACTCCAGAAATACCTCAAGGATCCATGTCAGCACTAGGAGAGGAATCCTCAGGTTCCAGGCACTCGACTCCACACAAGGTCTTAGGCACCAGGCATCAGACGGGAGAGGAATCCTGAGAGTGCCCCGAGCAACTCGCATGGGGTCTGGCCTTTCCTGAGGCCACCAAGAGCGGGTCCCTGAGGTCCCCGTCGTTAAGTCGGAGAGCACCTGCCGACAACTCGAGAAAATCCAGGAGGTTTCTCCCCTCCAGGCGAGATGAGGCCGCTATTGCCGCTGAGGCGTCTCGAGGCTAATCATATCTAACATCTCGGAACTTCCAAAGGGTACCTTCACAGCCCTTGCTGCAACTCAAGAAGTACCCCGGACATACCGGTACTCCACTCGAGATGGAATCACGAGAGTCCCGTCCACATCCAGAGGAGCCCCGTTTCCGCCTTCCTAAGATCGAGAGGAGTGATCCTTTCCCTGCGTGCGTCGGGAAAGAATTCCAGGCCTTCCCGTCCACATGTCAAGAGGCAGGCGCTCTCCACAGGAAAGGCGAGAGGAACTGCCAGGGTCGTGCCACCATTCCCAGAGTCCCCCAGATGTCTCAGGTCCATTCCAGGGAAACCTGTTTTACCCTGCACTGCCTCGGACTTTTCAAGCCGAGGATCCGACTCACACCACGGTGGCACGTGTGACAGCCCTGTGGAAGCTGGGGAAAGCCTCGTGGGAAAGCCTCGGAGAGAAAGCCACAGATCCCTTGATCCACGCGAAGGGAAGCGTGACACTGCTGCTACAGCTCGGGAGGAAAGCGCACGTGCATGCCCCCGCTTGAGACTAGGACTTATTCCCCTGGGGAGACTCCAGAAGTACCCCAAGATCCATGTCAGCACTGGAGAGGAATCCTCAGGTTCAGCACCGAATCCCCACAAGGTCTTAGGCCCCGGCATCGACGGGAGAGGAATCCCGAGAGGCCCCCGAGCAACTCGCATGGGGACTGGCCTTTCCTGAGGCCACCAGAAGCGGGTCCCTGAGGTCCCCATCGTAAGTCTGAGAGCACCTGCCGCAACTCGAGAAAATCCAGGAGTTTATCCCACTACAGGCGAGATGTGGCCCATTTCCGCTGAGGCGTTTCGAGGCTAATCCAACCTAACCTCTGGAAATTCCAAAGGGTTCTTCACACCCTTGCTGCAACTCAAGAAGTTCCCCGACATATCCGTCTCCACTCGAGAGGAAGCACGAGAGTCCCGCCCACATCCAGAGGAGCCCCGTTTCCGCCTCCAAGCTCGAGAGGAGGGATACTTTCCCATGTTCGGGGAAAGAATTCCCGGCGTTCCCGATGCATCTCAAGAGGAGGCACTCTCCACAGGAAAGGCGAGAGGAAATCCAGGGTCGTGCCACCATTCCAGAGTCCCCCAGATGTCTCAGTCCATTTCAGGGAAACCTGTTTTCCCTGCACTGACTCGACTTTCAAGCCGAGGATCGACTCACACCACGGTGGCATGTGGGACAGCCCTTTGGGAAATCCTCATGGGAAAGCCTCGAGGGGAAGCCACTGATCCCTAGATCCACTCGACGAGGAGCATGATACAGATGCTACAGCTCGGGAACAAAGCACACGTGCATGCCCCCACTCGAGATGAGGACTGACTCCCCTGGGGAGACACCAGAAGTACCCAAGATCCATGTCAGCACTGGAGAGGAATCCTTAGGTTCCGGCACCGACTCCACCCGAGGTCTTAGGCCCCGGCATCGAAGGGAGAGGAATCCCGAGAGGCCCCCGAGAAAACTCGCATGGGGACTGGCCTTTCCTGTGGCCACCAGAGCGGGTCCCTGAGGTCCCCTTCGTAAGTCGAGAGCACCTGCCGCAACTCGAGAAAATCCAGGAGGTTCTCCCTTCCAGGCGAGATGAGGTCCATTTCCGATGAGGCGTCTCGAGGCTAATCACACCTAACCGCTGGAACTTACCAAAGGGTCCTTCACACCCTTGCTGCCAACCTAAGAAGTTCCCCGACAATCTGTCTCCACTCGAGAGGAAGCACGAGAGTCCTGCCCAAATACAGGGGAACCCCGTATCCTCCTCCTAGCTCGAGTGGAGGGATCCTTTCCCTGCGTGATGGGGAAAGAATTCCCCGGTGTTCCCGTCGCATCTCAAGAGGAGGCCTCTCCACAGGAAAGGCGAGAGGAACTCCGTCGTGCCACCATTCCCAGAATCCCCCAGATGTCTCAGTCCATTGTAGGAAAACCTGTTCTCCCTGCACTGCCTCGACTTTCAAGCGGAGGATCGACTCACACCACGGTGGCACGTGGGACAGGCCTGTGGGAAAGCCTCGTGGGAAAGCCTCGAGGGAAAGCCACAGATCCCTTTATCCATGCGAAGGGGAAGCGTGACAGTGCTGCTAGAGCTCGAGAGGAAAAGCGAACGTGCAAGCTCCACTCGAGACGAGGAATGACTCCACTGGGGAGACTCCAGAAGTACCCCAAGGTCCATGTCAGCACTGGAGAGGAATCCTTCAGGTTCCAGCATCAACTCCACACAAGGTCTTAGCCCAGGCATCGA